>NW_027286719.1:11012100-11209600 GCF_022747635.1 Hetaerina americana | reverse complement strand
AGGGCAGGACGCTCAGCGTATTTCACCTGAAGATGACGCTGAGCGTCGAAACCTAGGTCGTGAATAAATATTTTATGTGGAAAAACCAAGTTTTCTTTTTCAATACTACCTTAACCGGTAGATTACTTTTAAAAAAAATATATATATATGTATATATATACATATATATACATGTATATATACATATATATACATGTATATATATACATGTGTATATATATACGAGGGTCATCCGGAAAGTAGTACCCGTTCGTGAAATAAAGACACAAAAGTAAATATTAACAAACATAAAAAATTTTATTTGAAAGAGGATACTTTAAACTACTTCTCAACATAATCTCCAAGCAAATTAAGGCATTTGTCATAACGTGTGACAAGTTTCTGTATTCCTGCTGCATAGTCCTTCGCCGCCAGCTCATTGAGATACGCGAGGGACCCATCTTGCACAAATTTTTGCATAATGCAGATGGTGTTTAACAATTTCATGAACAATTGTTCGAGAAACATTGGGAAAATGCTCACAGATGTCATCAATTGTGACGCGCCGATCGTTCCTCACGAATTCGTCAACTGAGCTCACCAGTTGGTCTGTAATGACAGACGGTCTCCCCGAACGCTCATCGTCGTGTGTGTTCCCCCTCCCCATGTTGAAGTTGCGACACCACCGCCGAACAGACGACTCGTCCATTACATTGTCTCCATACACCTCCTTTAATTGGCGATGAATATCACATGGGCGAACGTTTCTTGCATTGAGGAATTTAATCACTGCCCTCACTTCACAACTGGCGGCGTTCTCAATTTTTTTAAACATTGTAAACAATCACAGAAACAACACAGGCAATGCTAGCGTCACGCAACTTGGCTCAGAGAAGGCAGACAAGCCACTGAAGCTATCTGACCTCGTCCAGCGGCTACTCGCGTCGTCAGCACTTCATGCGGCACGAACGGGTACTACTTTCCGGATGACCCTCGTATATAGATATATATATATATATGTATATATATATATATGTGTATATATATATATATATATACATATATACATATATTTATATATATATATATATATATATATATATATACATATATTTATATATATATATATATATATATATATATATACATATATTTATATATATATATATATATATATATACATATATTTATATATATATATATATATATATATATATATATATATATATATATACATATATTTATATATATATATATATATATATATATATATATATATATATATATATATATATATATATATATATATATATATATATATATATATATATTTATATATATATATATATATATATATATATATATATATATATATATATATATATATATATATATATATATACATATATTTATATATACATATACATATATTTATAATTTAAACAGAGAAGCGAAGAGCGCAAGCGAACAAAAACACAGAGAAACATGTACAAATGAAACTTGCACCTATTCCAAATTTTCGGTGGCCAAACTACCTCCTCAAGGGAAAGAAGGTATGTTCTGAATAGATGTGAGTTTTATTTGTATGTGTTTCTCTGTGTTTTAGTTTGCTAGTGCTCTCTCACTTCTACATTTATATATACACACACACACGTTTGTATATGTATGTAAAACAGCGTTTTAATACTTCTTTGAAAGTACTTCTTGAAAAATTCACAATTAAATGGTAAATGTATACAATGTAGCACATTTGGTTTCATCTTACATTTTATCTGCCGCGAAACTTAATGCATGTTGCGCTAACGGGGATTTCACCCATTCTTAATACACGCTTTCTCTCTCTCAATAAAATCGTAGTCTACAGGAATTCAACCTCAAGTAGTATGAGATGGTCATAAAAGCATAGAAAATTTTTGCTATTAATAGAAAGTTTAATGATTTCAACTTAATAACAGAAATGAATCATCACATAAAAAGTTAAAATGTTTATTATCTCAAGGGATTATAAGAAAGAATATTGTCGTGCTGTATTGCATTTAAACATGAATTTGTGAATCATGCTTCAGGGCACAGAAACAAGGCAGCGGAAAGGGGTTTTGGATCAGTGATGATGAATATTCAGGATTCTACAATGAATGAAAGTTTATATAAGTGTAGCTCACAATTTTGTAATTTAGTAATTCAATTTTCTTTGCATGATGTGTTAACATCAAAATATTTTCTGATCTTTGTGGTCTGATCCAAGTATTTTTGTGAATTCTGACCTGAAAGTGCACCTAAGGTGCGTGGAGATATAATGTAAGTGTATATTTAATCCCTGCAGTCCCTGACTGATATCATAGCTAGATTATAATGCTTCAGCCATTTTGTCTTTTTAAGTAATGAATGTACTTAATGTGAAAAAGTCAATTTAAATTAAAAAATATGTTATTACTGATTATTTGAAGAGGAAAAATTTTTCAATCTATTTGAATTGATTAATCTCTTGTGCTATGAACTTTGCTCAGGTGCTGTGTTCTTTTATCTTATTGAGATGAAATATAGCCCTTGACTCATTAATTTTGTTTTTCAGGTAATATACCCTTGTGTATCAACTTGGGTACGCGGAACCTTGTATTGTACCTTTTTTTTCCCATTGTACTATGCATTTAAAGAGTGATATTTTTGGTTTCTTTTTTTCAGTCTCAATATCAATCTTTACGTGTGGTAAATCCCTTGAAATGTATCTAACTACTTCTCTATGTTGTTTTAAGTTTTATATTATAAGCTTTTTCTGGAAATGAATGGATTGAAAGCATTTTTTACTGTTTCTTACTTGATTCCTTTTCTAAATCAGCCATCCCTTTATGATCCTCAAATATCCATACCACAGAAATGTAGGCATTGGGACTCAAGGAGCTATAGTTTTACAGAGCTTGAAGATAATTAGTTTCTGTAAAATAGATATTTAGAAAGACATTGGTTTTTCATCAGGCAACTTAGAGACTGAGTATGTTGTATCTCCTCTTCGTAAATTCTATTTTGTGATTTAATGTGTTGGATTCTGTGGTGACAGGCGTGTCTCTGGTCTTTAGGGCTGAACTTGTACCTGACCTGTATTCCTTGCTTGGCTACCGAAGGGAAAGATGTAATGCTGAATATTCAAGCGCAGCACACCTATGTAAAGCCACGAGAAAGCGGGATTTCAGCACAAGCGGGCACATCCATCATCCATGCAAGTTCCCAACCTCGGCAATCCTCTCTCCCTACCCTTCCACCTCAGCATTTCTTCGAGACAAAGAGCCCTTCTCTCAACCAAACTATAGTTCCCAAATTTGCCCTTCCATCCTTTCCACCTCAGGTGTCTCCTAACTGGCCATATTTGTTTCTGGCTAGTTCCCCTGACCATGATGGCACCTTTTCTTCTCCTGGGAGGGACTGGGATCCAAATGGCTCATATTCCAAGTTTGCCACCTCAGATCCTCTGTCTGAGGGTGATGATGCTCTGTTTCCCTCTAATTACTTGGCAGCTGAGATGGGTTTTCCTTTGGTTGGAGGTTCTGCTCTGAGGAATCGCTTAAAACGATACTCTTCCAGGATCCCTCTTTGGCCATGTGGCTCAGATATCCTTCTTTCTTCTGCTCAAAATTATCCTGACCAAATTACCTTTCCCCACCAATCCAAGTCTGCAACCAACCCCTTCTATTATAGAATGAATAGTGAAGGTCAGGTTATTGGAGTTGAAAAAAAAAACTTTAAGGCACAAAAACACAAGACAAAAGGTATAAAAAATCATATTTCATGTATATTTCTTAGCATTCTAACCTAGAGTTCTACTAACAAGTGATGAAGTCATATTTAGGTTATATAGGTGCCTGCTTGGATGTGTTTGCGACATGTGCATTGGGGATCTACTAATACATTAACTCCGAAGAGTTTGATTAATGCTTTATGTATTAAGCTGTAGAAAATTTAATTTTTTCTGTCCATAACTAAATGTAATTTTCGATATTTTTGTCCCAACCTTGAGTGCCTTTGGAGGGGAAGATTGAATTTCATTAATGCATGAAAAGGCTATTTTGTTTTAAGAATAAAATGTTAAGGTGAAAGTGCTTTCAATCAATTTCTTCCTGGTTACCTGAATGTTTAGAAGTAAGAAACTTAGTTTTTATGTGCTTATCTTTACCAGATTATGAACGGCCATTCTTCACACGTAACCCAAATGAGTTAAGAGGGGAAAGAATTCAGACTACGCTAGTGAAATCATCGAGAGGTCTGGGGTTCACAATTGTTGGTGGAGATGATACAGAGGAGGAATTTCTACAAATAAAATCAAAGGTTCCAAATGGTCCAGCATGGCTTGATGGGAAACTGCAAACTGGTATGCTAGTAATTGTACTTATTTAATAAACATATTAGTGCTGATGATGGGTCAGCCTAATAGATGACGTGGCCTGCCTAAAGTTCTCATGTTTTCTTCATATATATATTAGGGACATAATGATTGTGAATTTCATTGATAATCATGATATGAACTATCTGAACCAATAATGCCATCAAAGATCAGAACTTGGTTACTTATGTAAGAAGGCATGCAATATTTTATATTTTTTTCAATCATTCACTTTTGTTAGAGCTTCTCCAGTGATGTCTCTCTCTTTCTTTCAGGTGATGTACTTGTTTATGTGAATGACACTTGTGTTTTGGGTTTTACTCATCATGATATGGTAAGCATGTTTCAGTCTATTGGACCAAATGAAACTGTTTCTCTAGAAGTTTGTAGAGGGTATCCTCTTCCTTTTGATCCAAATGACCCTAACACTGAAGTAGTTACTACAGTTGCTGTTAATGCACCTGGTAAGCAAAATTTATTGCATTTTTATTAGTAATTAAAAAATAGTGATTTTGTGGTCTAATGCTATTTTATTACTTTCAGATGTGATGTCATCAGACTCTAATGTGTATGTAGATCGGGATGGCAACGTTAAGGGTGAAAATTACAACTTTTTGGATGCATCCTCAGAAGCTGTTAATGTCCACAATGGCTCTGAAGATATGGTCAATAATTCTATGAAGTCAATGCCTGACTTGTGTAACTCAGAAAAGATGAAGAGTATCCAAAGACCTAGCAGTACTGATGCCATACTCAGTGACTCACCGGCAAATGCTCTTTCCTTAGGGGACTTTGCAGAATCCAGTTCAGGGAAGCCTGAATTCCTAACGATATCAATAGTTAAAGGTGCTATGGGTTTTGGTTTCACAATTGCTGATAGTGCATATGGGCAAAAAGTGAAAAAAATCCTTGATAGGCAAAGGTGTAAAAACTTAATGGAAGGTGATATACTTGTTGATATAAACAACATTAATGTGAGAAATATGTGTCACAGTGAAGTTGTGCAAGTTTTGAAAGATTGTCCTCGTAATCA
Source organism: Hetaerina americana (assembly GCF_022747635.1). NCBI lineage: Eukaryota > Metazoa > Arthropoda > Insecta > Odonata > Calopterygidae > Hetaerina > Hetaerina americana. The sequence continues at coordinate 11,204,216 of NW_027286719.1, read as the reverse complement.
AGAAGCTACTGTAATGGTTCAGCGAGGTGGTATAGGTTCTCCAAGCAAGGGAAAAACAAAGAAAAAAGAGGACCCATCAAGTCCAAGGAAAAATGTGTACAAAGAACCAATAGCTGGATTATACAGAAGTAAAACTCCAACCGCTGACTTGTATAGTACTCAACAAAAAGAAGTGATACCAAACAGGCCAAAAACCCCTCTAGTGGACACAAGGGGACGACCCAAAACACCAACGTGCTCTCAGAGACCGTGGACCCCCTCAGAAGGTGGTGGGGGTAGTAGTGTGAATGCGAGTGATAACTTGGTTGGTGGAAATGCTAGTGGTAGTGGTGCTAGTGGTGTTGGCGAGTTTGGCACTTCAGAAATCTCAGGATTAGGACCTTCACAATATAGTAAGGGTAAATCTGGTCTAAGGAGTGATGGTGCACCCAACAAAATTCCCATGTCACAAAGCCCTGGTTCTCCCATGTCACCCTATGATCCATATAAAGGTAGTTTGCCCTATCCAAATGTGAATTATCCAATGTCAGGCCATGAACCTTCTCGCAGTCCTCTTTCAAATATTGGTGACAGAATGATGTCTGTGAACTTACAGGATAATTCCAAAGGAGAATACATTCGTAGTCATAGCCCTGGCAATGATTTGGATGGCAGGATGAACAGTGGTGAGATAGACCCAGTGCAAGGCGATGGTTGGAATAAGCCACAGGGGCATTATGATTTTAAAGGTGGTGAACATTTTTCTGGTAATATGCCCCAGTCACCGAGTGTGTATGACCATGGTGTTACAGATATTAACCGGTCAGATAATCGATCTCCTTCAACAGACTACTATGGCCAGTATATTTCCCCCTCCTTTTTTAATGGCTATGGTGGATCATATGAACAAAGTTATGGTTATGGTTATGGTGAGGTACAAACAAGTGGAGGCTATCCTCCTCACAAAGACTATGGATTTGCTGCTCAGGGTAGTGGCTGCAATCCTATTCCTCCTAATCTAATGGCTGGATCCATTCCTCCATCTAGTAGTGGGTACTACACATCTGACAGCTTAAGTAGAAGAAAGGAAAGTACCAGCTTTGAGCATGAACAACCTTATCCCAGTGCTGTAATAAGGTAAGAACTAGTTATCATTTGATTTATAACCTTCTCCTAAACTCTTCAGTTTTAATGATTAATTTTATTTAATAACTTGGTGAAAAGGTACTTACACTTAACTAGGTAACATGTAACTCATGGCATGGCAGCTCTGAACATGATAGTAATAATCATTAATGGGGATATTTACAATTGTTGAACATAAAGATAAATTAAACAATGTTGTGGGGATATATAATATCCTTGCAGGATTACTTAAGGTTTTAGGAAGAGAAGAAGGAATTTAATTGGATTCATTGATAGCATTAATGAAGGGGAAATTTGACCGAAAGAGAGCATTGACTGATCTTTATTAATGGCCATCCCAAAAATGGAGAAATGAAGTATGAGAAATAGGGCCATTAATTTTATTTTGCTTGAATTTAAGTATTTTGAATTGTCATGAGAAGATGAGAGAAATGATTACTTGGGAGAAGATTCATTAGTGTTCATAAATGAGAAGCATAAGTTAAGAAAACAAAACAAAAGTAATTAACTTGACGTAAGGCCATTCACTTATTTTGGAAGTTTTAGATGGAATGGGCAAAGTAGTTGGACATATTAAAGAGGGTGGCCTGTTAGTTGAGAAACTCTGGAAAATGTTAGGAAATACTCCCATTTCTTTAGCCATCAAGGTAAAAACATGCAAAAGTTGGTATTTGTATGGCTGAATCGGTAAAATGATGCAGGAGTCAAATATTCCCAGTGGAAATGATGTTGCATAGAGTTGTGTGTGCTAGCTCCGGCAGAAACAAAAACTGCAGTGCGAATGGCTTTGGTGAAGGCAATGGCATACAAAGCAATTATGAATAATTGATAAAAGAATACCTAATCAGAATCCAATAATTAAGTGAAAAAACCTGGAAAATGGAGATGAGTGAGTGGTTTAAATGTTGGAGAGATAAAACCATAAACATGGTAATCAACCCAAAGGTCGGCTTGGTAGGTGATGTTAGAGATCGCCCAATACTAAGCCCTATAAGGCAAGTGAAAAATTCACACATCAGGGTAGGGGGGCCAGTTCCTTTCCCTGTGCCGGTTATGGTTTCCCAGGGACATCTGGTACCCGAAACGGTAGGGTGAAGCTGAGAGTGCTTAGAGGGACTTGCCCGGGAATCTAACCTGGGCCATCCAGTCAGTAGTCAAACATTCTATCCCTGGACTAATACAACCCATATGAGAGATATTTAAACTAAAATACATATGAAGATCTACAAGAAAGTGTTTTTTTGTGTACTAAGAATGCAGTGCTCTTGCATTCATTTTAGTTTTTATTAATTATTATGAAATTTGTCAATGAATAGCATATGTGAGATACTGTTGTCTTAGTTATTTGTGTTGATCAGCTAGCACATTCTGTGAAGACTGTTAAGTCTTCTGGCTAAGTTGGAAATTAATTGTTGCATTATTCCATGACCTTGTCTGTGGAGTGAATAAGGAATGTCAAGAATAATGAAATTGTGGACAAAAAATGTATGGACACTAAAAGCATTAACAGTGACTCATATTATTGCTTTCATTTTTAATTTCAATTTCATATGTACTTAATTTACTGTGGAATATGCCATGGAACTATTTTGAGTTTTGCATTGAATATAATTTTGATGAATCATATAAAGGCTAACTAAAGCTTGGAACTTCTCTGTATGCAAGTTCCTATTTTGTCAGAGAATATTACTTGGGACAAAGCTTTAGTGATGTTGTTGAAGCCTGAAACCAAGACTTGCAATATAAATATTTTCCATTGAATTCATAAATTCATAGCAACGCATTTATGTTATGTGCCGTGCTTTATATTTGTTTTGTAATTACTTTTGTTTCTATTATTTCCTTTCATCCATTGTCCATCAACAATAACATCTCTCTCACTTTCTGTCCCTAGCAACCATATCCTTTTCACTCTCTGTACCAGCATAAGGTTCATTTTCCTTTAAATTGAATGCAGTTCAGAATTGGTCTGATAAGTTGTATAGTTGTTATAGATGTTATATGAATAGAGCAAATCTTTGTGTAACAATTACACGATAAACAAAAATACTCCAGACATTTTCATCTTTATTCTATTTAACTTTCCTGACATTAGTGAATTTAGGTTGTGGTGTGATCTCATCCATTAGAGCACCTAAATCTAATTGCTGTTATTACTTTTTCCATAAGCAGCTCAAAATACTATTACAGTGTTTTATCTAAGTCAGTGAAATATAATTATTGAAAAAATAGATCATTCCAAAACCCTGTGACCACATATTAATGGTGCAACATTTTTTCCTTATGTCCATCTTGTATTGTTGTGCTTTAGGATGATTTTATTGCCTGCTATGTAGATATTTAAGTTCGCCAACTTTCCATCTCAGACTTGATTCTCTTTTCATGAGCAGGTATTCAAGAGATCCTAGGTGGCCAGACAGCGGGCAAGTCGTTGGTGTAGGTGGGGCACCTGTTGTCTCATCCCCTGATGCAGGTGGTGCATCACCTGGCAATCACATAATGCCCTCTGAGTGGTATGAGGCTGTGGTGACTCTGGTTCGTCAAGAGACTGGCTTTGGCTTCCGAATAGTGGGCGGGACTGAAGAGGGTTCACAGGTAGGACCTATGGTGAGGAAGCGAAGGCAGCTGTATATTGAGGCTGCTGTTTCACGAGTCTCTCCATGGATATGGGGTCTCCTTTCCAATTAAACGCATGTGGTGGGCTTTTCTGGTATTGGGTGAGAAGGAAGTAAAAATGTTTAATGAAAGCATTGGCAGCACGGAACTATTACCAAGGTGATGTAATTGTGCTACTTAACTGTCTGGATTAACAGACCATGGCTATTTGGGTATTAATTTTTCACTAACCTCCCAAGCCAACAACTTGAGTTACCTCATGCTTAACCGAATTGTTTTTAATTCTCATATTAAAATTTCAGCAGAAAAAGGCTTTGCTTCATTACTAATTCTTTATATAATGTGAGTTATGTCATTTTTCCAACCATAGCTACTCTCTCAAAACATTTTCGGCCGCAATTTCCTTATCACCTAATTAAATTATTCTGGGTAACTGATTTTATGAATGTGGTAACATTGAATCAGGATTCCTCATCAATATTTTTTTTCTTATTGTATTTTAATAATGATTACTCGATAATAATTTTGTTTCAACACTCTATTAATATCCCATTATTAAAGTGCATGCATATTTCTTGTAAATTTTTATATTGAAGGCGGTATTGATTAATTAAAGTTGTATTTTCTTTTATTTTCTGGAGTCAGCTTAGGAATTATAAACATCCATATCAGATTCATTTTCTTGATCCGAAACCACTTAATCATCATTCATTCATGAATTTAATCAGTTAAAACAATCTCTTGTTTGCATAGTTTTGAATAAACCTGGAATTTTGAATGCACTAACTAGTAAAATGTGCCGACCAGGGTTTACCTTTAATGATAAGTTGCAATTGAAGTTGTAGTTAGTCCAAAAAGTTTCCGAATTAACAAATAAATGAGACATTTTTTCTTCATATTTATTTTTATTTTTCCACATAGTCTCCCCATTAGTTGATTTACTTTTTTCAGCACTGCTTTTAACTTTTTTTAACCCTTCCAAATAGTTGTTGACACTAATTAAATGAAGAATACAATGTATCTTTCCACTGTCCTTTATTCACGTACAACCGGTTTGAACGCTCAGGCGTCATCATCAGGTACGTTACCTCACCCCATCAGGAACCTTACCTCAGGTACCTGATGATGACGCTTGAGCGTTGTAACCAGTTGTATGTGAATAAAGGACAGGGGAAAGATACATTGTATTCTTCATTTAATTAAAATGAATTTCCACAAGGTTGAGCTGGGAACAGTTGAAGTTGTTGACACCTTTCTCCATAAATAAGGCATTTACAAATGGGACAACTTTCTCATCCAATGAAAATCTGTTCTCCTGCAAGCGAAACTTTATGGGTAAGAATCAGAAAAATATTGATGGGGGCCAGAGGTTGTAAATGCAGTAAATAGTCAACCAATTCGAAGTTCAATTCATGCATTACTGCCATGCCAACCGTTGAAGTGTGAACAGGTGTGTTGTTCTGATGGAAAAGCACTTTCTTCTTCAAACACAGTTTGTATTTCCAATTTCTGCCGTCAGCTTCTCAAGTAATATGGATAATATTCAGGCCATTATTTTTTCACCTTTTTGAAGATAACCAATGAACACAGTTCCGTGACTATCCTAAAAAACAGTCACTATCAACTTCCCTGCCGATGGAACTGTTTTCTTCTTTTTTGGAGCAGGTTCACCCTTTGCTGTCCACCGTTTTATCTGTTCTTTCGTCTTAAGAGTGTAGTAATGGATATATGTTTCACCCACAGTAATGAATCTACGCAACAAATTTTTCTTTTCACGTAAACCACTTCAACAGGACCCTGGAAATTTTCATTTGAATGCATTTTTAGACTTAAGTTAGCAAACGGCTCCAGGCAGGCGGATAGCTTGCACATGCCCAATTCTCTAGTCAATATATGACAAATGCATACATTCAATATGCCCATAGCCTTAGCTATCTCTCTAGCCTTAACACCACAGTTTTCCAGTAGATTTAGTGAAAAGTTTTGGTGTTATTGGTGGTGTTTGCAGTTTTTGGCCATCCTGATGGCTCATCATAAGGCAAGCTGGTACGGTCATGTTAAAATGCAGGTACCCAAAATTCTGTGGTCGTAAAAAAAGCAGTAGAGTTCCCATTCACAGTGATCAACTCATCTTTGATTTTTGTCGGAGTATTGTCTTTCAAAAACAAATATTTAATGATGGCTTTTTACTCAATTTTTTTCCATTTTCATAAAAACCCTCTTAACAACTCACTCAAATGTTTGTCAAAGAATAATTGAGTGTATAAAATGGCAAAAATGTTGGCACCTATCTATGCATGCGCAAACATATTCCCCAACTTTTGTGAAAGAGTGCTTCCATCTTCCTGTTGAGATCAGAAAGTTTTCAGATCACCCAAATAATTTAGTTAGTATTAGTTCAGGGTATGTCATTTATTATGTAGTAACTTATTACTGTTCAACCTGTAGCTAGTTGGTGATAACATATGGCACAACCTTAAATTTTGTCAATATTATGAATTATATAATTCATTTTATGTAAACACCTCAAAACCTATGCAAAATTAATTACTAGTAAAATGAAATAATATGTTACTGAAGTCAGTCGACAACTATTGTGTTATTTTAAGGGATCTGCTCCTGCTGGTGTAAAATAAGCATAAAACAGTTCAGATTACCATGCTGTTACATAACTAGTCCTATTCTCATTTTAAAAATTGATTAGCAAGCCTCATTAATAACCAATTAATCAGCAAAAAGTAATTTTAATGAACTAGTGTACATAGTGGGAACATGAAAAAATACAGTTATGAATAAACCAGGGAAAATAGATAATGAATGTCAACAGGTCACCTCCGGGTAGTGGTTTTACCTAAATTCTAGGTTTCAGGTACATAAATTCAAGGTTTTAATGACATTGATTTTTCTGAAGAGCAGTTGTGAATGTGAAAAAATACATTAATTTGATGATTATTTCAGTTTGTAGATTCGCTCTTACAGGTGATAAATTCTTTTACCAGAATTTCTCTTTGATACATTATCTCTCCAAATAGACCAGAGATGGAAAAAAAGTAATTATCGTTTTTATTCCTACCATTATATAATAGTAAATTTATTCTTTATCATCATTCAAGGTCTTATATCTCATTTTAATTAGAAGAGTCATGTGAGTTCCTAGATGGCGGTCTTTTAAGCTTTCAATCATAATTGTTCACTTTGACATCCATGATTTCTTTTGTCTTTTTTTAAAAGATAGTAATTTGATTCAGTGGAATTAACTGATAGATATCTTATACTGCAAGCTTTCCAGGGAAATCACCCTTCCAGAAAAAACTAGAGTTTTGTAGCACTTCAGGAAAAATTGACATTTGACACTTTTTGCATGGTAAAATCATTTTGAGCTGCATTATAGTCCAATGAAAGATAAATGTGAACAGAAACAATGGCCTTGATGTTGTGACAAATTTGAAATTAGCACTAGATATGGTTGTGCTTCTTATCTTTGTGGATAAGATTTAGATGAAAGGAAGCAAAATTTGATCACACACCACATTGGGAGTATAATCTCAGAATCATTATCTGTCGTTCAAATGTATACAGAGTTGGAATAATGATAAAATACTGTAATTATGTCTAGTTTCAACTTCTTATATATTACTAGTAGTAAAAGGTGCTTTTGCTCGAATTGTACCAAATAACTCACTGCCTATTATCTCATGAGAATATTCAATGCTTATGATGTACAGAAATAATACCCAAATAGTTATTTTAATTCTCTTGTGGACAATATTAAGCATGACAACACCTGAACTAATTCATGTATTAAGTGAATTCAATTTTAAAAGTTAACTTCATCCCAATTCTCCATTTTATTCACTTTCTGTTACCTCTTCCTTACAAGCTCTTTCAGTAACTGCTTTCATGCAAACGCATAAATTACCCAGAATCCAAAATTTTATTTTTGAAATGATAAATGCAGCAAGACTTATAGATGAAACTTCATTACGTTAGCCGAAAATAGTTATGTTTTCATGATATCTGTTCTTCACCCTGTAAATTCCAAACAAATTTTATATTGAATGTGGTAACTTAATATTTAATAATAATATTTGAAAAATCTAGTTTTCTTCAATTGAATCCAGGACTTCTAGTTGAGTGACCTTGCTGTTGTTGATTCATACTGCACATTTGTGAAGTCCCAGAGGTGCAATTCAACAATATCTGTTATAGTTAGTTATACAGGCATTTCTAAAATTCTCTTCACTGCCATTTATACTTAAAATTGGAAAGTAAGGATATTTATCATTGAACATGGAACATCTAGTGGTGAAAAATGTTATTACAGATGGTTCTTGTCTTGTTCCTGGGTCTTCAGCCTGTATATATTATACTTGATAGAGGACATTTTTCCTTCCTTTTTGTACAAGTTTCCTTTTTTCTTGTACACGTGTCAAGAAGTGATTTTATGATTAATTTTCAGACTCCCTATGGTCCGTTAAGAATAAGGCATTTAAGTGAAACATTCCTTACGTACTTTTTCCTAATTTTTGTTTAATTTCTCTGTAATTTCATTTTCCTATAATGGGGGTCCACTGTCAATAACTTGTAATTACAAGAGAAATTCTAATACAAATGACGCATTTACACAATAATCTTCATGTATTCACTTTCACTTCTGACATACAGTGGAATATTATGTTGCATGCCTGATATGACACCACAATGAGACTTTCAAATATTCCTTGTCATTCCTGACCCCTGCTGTCAATAAATGTTATAGATGATAAATAATTTCCCATAAGTTAACTTGCATGGGGATTTGGGGATGCCCTGAAAAACTAGAGAATTTTTTTAACATTTGTTGGTGACACCTTCTGAATGTGAGAAATTCAATGCAAGTTTTGAGTTGCATCAAATTGTGCATTCCACTCGGTGCATTGCTGCACTGGCCAGACAGCTTTGTAACTATGAAGGAACCAGGAAATAAAAGATCATGGATTATCGGTGGAAAGTACTGAAGATGTAGTCCTATAATCACAGTAAATTAGTTTTAAAATTTGTTTCATTTGCCACCCTTGTTACATTCCTCTGCAGTTTAAAAACATTTTTGATATATAAAATTCAGTTAACATATCTATGACCCAATGGCTCATCTGAAATAAATGACTCCCTCGAGCTCACACTAAGATATTGCCTTTGTGGAATGATTTATTATAAAAATTAGGGATCCCCTGTATGCTGAAAATTTTGAGTATGGGATGGAATTAAAACTACTTAAGTTGAAATGGATTGCAAGACTTGTACTCCCATAATGGTGACTTTCTGGAGCATCATCCAAGGGCAATGTAAAACCGCAACCTACGCAACCAGAATGAAACCCAGTGGTAACCCAGTAAAGGGATTTCAGGAAAAACAAGTGATAGTTTAATATTGCTAGTAATGACTGCTCATGAAATTTTATGAGCTCTGCTTTCTGCTTGCATGATAATGTCAACATTAGTCTGGTAGAGCTCACAATTTTTCATATCTGTATCCATATAATTTTTATAGTTTGAAAATATTTATTTATTATTTTTCAAGGTGTCCATTGGACATATAGTTCCTGGAGGTGCGGCTGATGTGGATGGTCGACTTTGCACAGGAGATGAAATTGTTAGTGTTGATGGCCAGTCTGTGTTAACCACCTCACATCACCATGTTGTGCAGTTAATGGGTCATGCTGCTTCCAATGGACAAGTGACCCTGGGAATTAGAAGAAGAGTGATTCCAAGCAATGGTAAGACATGTTTCACTCTAAAGGTGTGATAATGTAACTGTATGGCAGGAATGCTTTTCCATCACAGGAACAGGATTTTCAGATACACATTACCGGGTGATGTATCTTCTGCCAAAAATTCACGTGTTACACAAGCAAAATCCCTTGTTAGAATTATCAAATTTAGATTTCCCCACTACATGGCAAGAGCTATCATCTGAAGTTATCAAATATCTCAAATTTCATTGAAAATATCTCATTGGATTCTCGGGTTACTTAGTCACCCATAGTATTTGTAAATGATGTATTGCAACAAATGTAAAGCTTTTTGGTACTACACTAGCAAAATCACCTCATCACTATATATTAAACTTCCTTAAAAACATCATGATTTTCATCCACGTCATCACAAGATTTGTATGCATGTTGGGTTTGATAGAATTGATAATTTCATGTTTATTGGTCACCCTTCTGCTTCTGAGAACATTTTTTCATTGAAGTAAAAATACCAATGTATCCTTCCACTAAATTTTATTCAGTACAACTAGGTTCGACTCATTGGCATCATCCTCAGACCTAAGGATGGCGTCAGTGCGTCAAAACTAGTTGTACCAAATAAAAATTTAGTGGTAAGATACTTTGGTATTTTTTACTTCAGTGATAATGGATTTTTTTATTTTAAAACATTATTCACATACAGCAGTAGTGCCAATTTACCGTGATAAATATAACAAACTTGAAAGAGGACAAAATACAATGACAGGATAACAATAAACAACGAGAACTGAACATCGACAGGGGAAAAAATTTAATTTGTTGAGAGGTGGGATGGAGCTTGGAAGTTAAGCCTGAAAACATCAAAGAAAACATTTCATCTTGATGTTCCTTTATTTCAGTTTTATGTGTTTGCCTTTGTTGGTGAGATCATAGGACCTTACTTGCTATTTTATTGTCTGTCTTCCATTAACATTTATTTTGCCACCTGTTGATTTTGAATTGCAAAGCATAGCATAATAATTATATAATTATCTATTGCTGGGATTGGAACGAAACCATACATTTTGCTTTTCATCAATTACTTCTCTTTTATGGCATAGTCTTTCTTTGTCATTGGGAATAAAACTAACTTTAAAAGCCCTTATGGTCATATCACTTATACCCAATAGGTGATTTGAAATATGGAATAGCAACCTGGTACACTAACAACCTGACTGCTTTGTTAGGCAAATATTCTTTTATGATGTACATTGCTTATGCTTAAGAGAAGCACATGTATAAACTATTGATTTTTGGTGAAAACAGTGAAAATTTTACAAATGTTATTGCTTATTTTGTCAAAATGAATAGGGTGATCACACGTAAAGCCAAAATAAAGCATTTGTTTTAAATTGTTAATTTGCAGCCATTTGGGTATGATGGAACTAAAGGAATGGTTTTGGATTTATTTCAAATGTTTTTTACATAAAATTGTCTTGAAACCAAGTTATTACAGATGTTGTGATTTCAAAGTGGCTTTGCAATCGTAATGAAGGGATAAGGTGGCATTTTGTTGAATTGGTAAAAGATAGCTTTGCATTAATCAAAAGACTGTGACAGATGAAGTAATCACAAATAATACATGGAAAGTGATTGTTGTCCTTTGTGACCAATGTGCTTTTTAAGTTTGTTACAGGTTTCACGGGCATTGATTGAAATCATCGGGCTAAAAATTTAGTTTGATGTTTTACAATGTTCATTAAAAAACAGAAGTTGCCGCAATGTTTTTCGATTTCTGGAATGCTTTCGATTGTGTTGACCACCAATTACTTCTCAAGAAACTCCAAAGGATGGCTATTCGTGGCATACCTAATGCTTGGATTAAAGCCTATCTATTTGATAGAATACAGCACGTGATTGTTTCTAAAAGTGGTGCATCTTTTGTTTCCCCAAGTAAGGCCCTTAATCGAGGTGTTCCTCAAGGCTCTGTTCTTGGGCCTGTCTTGTTTCTTTCTTCTATAAATGAACTTGTTGATAGTTTGCAACATATAAACAGTGCTACCCCCTTTTTATATGCTGATGACACCAACATTATTCTTGTATTGCCTACTTTTGATGAATTGATAGTTAAGTGTAAAAGGTTAGTCACGCATTACTCTCTTGGTGTCATAATAATTTCCTAGATTTGAATATAGAAAAGTCTCACCTAATATATTTTGCATATAAAAATAAAGCAAGCAAAGTACTTTCTATTGAAGTTGATGGGAAGGTGATCCCACAGGTACAAAATACCAAATAGCAAAAATGTATCATACTTTATATTATGTTTATTATGAGGTAATCTACCGGTTAAGGTGGGCTTTTGGATGGACACAGCTACTAAATAAAACATTTTGTGACTCCTAACAAAACAAAGAATCCAGAATCCTACTCTATATCTGGTCCCTCTTCATCTCTGAGTACTTTCTTCCTCCCTTCATACCGTCCAATATCCCTGTCCTGTTCCTTCCCTTTCTTCGTTTGCCCAGCATTCTCCCCTCTATCACAGTCTTCAACATCCCACTACCGTTCAATATGCCCTTCGCACATTTTTTCTGCCTCCTAAGGATTTCTCCCAACAAACCCCTCTCTTCGCCCACCATACCAAGTACTTCCTCATTTGTTTTCTTCTCGGTCCATTTCACCTTTTCCATTCTTCTCCACACCCACATTTCAAAAGCCTCCAACCTAAGTCCATCCTCCTGCTTCAATGACCACGTTTCCGTGCCATACAGAGTTTTTACTAGTCTTTTCTTAATATCCTTACTCAACGTCCATCTCATCAACTCCCTCCTCCTTGTGAAAGCCTCTTTGCCTAGCGCAATTCTTCTCCTTACGTCCCTGCTACTTTGAGCATGTTGGTCCAAAACACTTCCGAGATATGTAAACTGTTCTACCTGCTCTAGTTTTTACCCTCCTATTTTAATGTTAAGCTTAGCCTTTTTCTTTCTAGAAAATGGCATAACCTTTGTTTTATTAATATTGATTCTCATCCCATATCTGTCACACTGAATTTCCGCTGTGCACTATACTATGGTGAATTTTATTCTCACCTAGCCTATAGTATCCTTTACTGGGGTTCATCATCTAAGGCCTTGGCTGTTTTAGGGTCCTAAAAAGAGCCATTCGGCTAAAGAGTTTTGCAAAACACACTGCCCCTTGTCGTACTCTGTTTAAAAAATTGAATGTTTTGCCAGTGCCATGCATTTATATTTTTCATGTAGTGGTACATACAAAAAGAAATCTGAGTATGTGAAAAATTGTGATAGCCACAAATTTTCTAAAAGGCAGAATGAGCAGCTGCACGTTTTATATGTATGTACAAAAAATGCAGGTGCTGGCCCAAGTTTATGGGCCTTCAACTGAGATTAAGTTAAACCTCCAGCTGAGATTAAGGCCCATAACAGTGTGGCTGCATTAAAAGTAAATCTACTTGGGTTCTTAAAATTAAAAATGCTTTATTCAATTGTAGAATTTCTTGATTATGCCTGAAATGTGTCTTTTATCCACGAATGTATTTTGTCACTTTCGCCTGATGTGTCTTATATCAAGTGTAACAGTTGTAACTACTTGATCGCTGGACAACTAAAATGTATTATTATTATTACACTAAAGTACTTTTTCTGGAAATTATGTCAGGGTTCAGCAAATCGTAGCCTCAGAGGCCCAATTTTATATTTGTCTATAATGGAATGGCAAAGTTGTGATACCACTTGATTGCTTTCATTGAGATTCAATTGGAAAAAATCAGTTCAATTTTTAATAACTGTAAAATAATGCAATAAAGTTTTAATTATCTGTATGTGAATTATCCATTCTGTGGATGATCCATGCTATTCTCTCTTCCCAGCACCTCAAAATTGTAATAAAATTACATTTGTATAGATAATTAAATGCTTTGAAACTTCGAAAAGATTTCTTTTGCTAGAAATTCATTTGAGATACCTTGGCTTTCTTTAGTATTCAATTTTGATCACCAAATCAATTTGGTTTAGGTTTCTGGCACAATATTCTGTTATTCACTTTATAGTTCTGTCTTCTTGTAAAACTATAATTCCACCCTTATGAAAATGGCTGGAAACAGAAAAGTTGTTCTTCCATTGCCAAAAAAACCTGAAAAAATGATAAGAAATGAAAAAGGAGGATTCATTTGTTTCCTAAATACAGGCACTTGTTTTTTAAACTGTTTTCATTCAAATATGAATTGAATACGTTAATATCAAGATGATATTTTGGTTGTTAGTGTTTTTCGACTATCTGTGCTTCACCATGCATCCATTAGAATGGATAATGGTGGGTTTACTGTATAAGGAGAACAATTCTTTACCTGATTTCTTCAAATTTCTTGTGCTACATCTATTCTTTTAATTCTTTATAAGTTTGCTTAATCAGCTTATTTTTTCTGTAAGTAACACACATAGCAGGTCCATATGTGTACACATAATGGTAGTAGTTAGTAGATTCTTAGGGTTATCTGCCAAAAAATGTTTTAATTGTGACGATTTGGTTTTCTTTGGGAAGATGATGCCAAAGCAAACATTTGTGTACATAACAATAGAAGAGAATGCATTACTTGACCTCAAGGCAACGAAAGCCGTCTCTTGCTGCTATTTTGCACAAATGCAAGCAGCAAATTGAAAATCAAACCTCCTGCTTGTGTAACATTCAGAAACTCCACAAGCCTTCATGTGTTAAGTCCCAAATAGCTGGCTAAATGAGATGTGAAGGTCACAGGATACTTTTGCAGTGCACCATGCGTACAAGGCATCACCATAATAAAGCAGTGGCGATGTGTGCCATAAATTTATTTAACAATCATTCTGAGTTACATTTTTATCAAATTTTGAAGCGTCATCAAAAACAAATGTCTCTAGACTGCTTTCTAGTAAAAAGGAATTAGGTACATATCATAAATAATTGACAATTGATTTCAATTTTTTATTGCTTTACAAATTGAGTTTGCATTTTCATTCCTCGATGGAAGAAAAGCTGAACATTATCCACCCAAAATAATTTTCTTTGAACAAACCTTGTACATAATTTATTTTTTCAGCATTGAACACATTATCGTATTTTACATTAATTTATATGCAAAAAGTTGTTTCAATTAATTACTTTATGAGAAAGATATGGAACAAATTATGCTCTAATTATGTGGCTTCACTGTAGTAAAACTCTCTAGGAGATCTATGATTCAGTTTTTCATCATCGTCCTGTGTAGAAATGTATTGAGCAATATAGATGCAGACAGACTTCATTTAATTTTTTTTATTGATTACTGACATCTCGTCACAAAAATGCGTATTGAATTTGATTACTTAAAGAAAGCTGAACACCTATATACATAAAGAGTTTCTTTTGGATAGGGTAAACAGATAAATTCAAATTTTGGTGAAATATTTGTTTTGTCATTGGTTAATGTTCTAGGTGGGAAAGGTAACATAAGATAAATAACTGAAATAGAAAACACCCTGCCATACTATGAGCCTTAGACAAATTCCATGAAACTGCGGGAGACCCGGCAACAGTAACTTTTAATGGAGTCATCCGATAATTGCACATTACAATGCAACAATTTCAGTGATGAAATCATTCACCTTGACCGGGATGGATTTTTACACTCTAAAATTGTTGCATTTTAAGAGCTGTAAATTTTTATATCTGTTTTTAGCTTGTATTTTGGCATTATTTCATTTTTTATTGAAACCTATGCTGGCATGGTAAAATACTTAACTTTGAATAATTTTCTGTTATATTTCACCTAGAATTAATTTAACTACTCATTTTTATTTCCAGAGGGGCCGAGTTATCCTAGACAAGATATTGGATATCCATATGATGTATCAGTTACAAGGCAGGAAAATGAAGGGTTTGGATTTGTTATCATTTCATCAGTCAATAAAGCTGGCTCAACAATTGGTGAGTTCTTATTCTCTTTGCTCATTCTTTGAGGTTTAATCTGTGCTTCTCTTGCTAAATCTTAGTAGATGATGTTTGCGTAAACTCAGTGTAGTATGAAGATAAAAATGGGATTCAGTCAGGATTGGAGGATTTGGTCAGATCCTACAGAATCCATGGATTTGAGACTCCAATCGAATCCTTTCCTAACATCCAATCTTGAAATCCTGTTGTGAGGGTTGCCTAATTCACTTCACCTTGGCAGCAATGCTGTCACAGCAGTAAACTTAAGTTTATTCCTCTTGTTTTTATCATTTTCAAAATGAATTAGTCATGAGTCAAATAGATTAGGGATATCTTATTGCATGCTCGATATTTTAATGCTGCATTCCAGTGCTATAAAACTTTTCTGATTTTATTATGTTAGTTCCTAATATGTTAGTGGTTATGTGGGTAATGTTTAAAAATTAACGCATGAAAAAGAATCTGTGATTATTAATACCTAAGATCTTTTAGCCTTTCATATTGTTACTTCAAAATATTGTGCATTTAGATATTTTGCAAACTTTGCCCATGACAAAAGTATGGTTTAAATGAACGTAACTATGGAGGAACATTATCATTACTATGCAAATATATCTTAATTGTTGTTATACCGCCTATGATATGTTATTTACTGTATAGGTAACAGTTAAAACAAGAAAAAGCTAGTGTAATTTCGATTTCTTTGGCAGTACTCTGATAACAGTATACTAGTTTGTTCTCGCTGAACAGAGAGCACTCTGCTGGTGGCTATGCAGCTGATTCAGTTCAGTTTGTTGTTAATAAACTATTGATATATTCAGTCAGTTATTACATAAAAACCTATCTACTTTGCTTGGCTTTTTTCCGTGCTGTTGTCACAAAAAATAAGGGAGGTGTCTTCCATAGTTTCATGTAGTACACCAGTTTTTCAACATTATGAAAGATGGAGGAATCCTGCTTGCAACCTGGACCTGCGTCGAAACTGAAAAAAATCATTCAATTCTCTGAAAATCATCTTTAAGCTGAACGAGTTTTACTTGCTTGGAAACCCTGACAGAAAGCCTTTTTACCGATTTATCAAAGTATCCTCTGTTGAAATTTGGACCAAATGTTCTAATTAATACCATCACATCTTTCAGTGGCAATCGTAATGCTTCGCAATGATTCACTGTCAAAGAAAGCAGAGGTCATTGTGTGTGCTTTTACTCTTGTGATCCTATACATATGCATATATATATATATATATATATATATATATATATATATATATATATATATATATATAAAGTAAAACCAACGAACTTGGTTATTATTCAGGTATACATGCCACCGAGCAACCATAAGGAAGAAGAAGTCGATAGAATATACGATCAGTTAGAGGACATAATCGCGTGTGTTCCCGCAGGGAAACATTCAATAGTGAAGGGGGATTGGAATGTGACGGTAGGCAAAGGAAGATATGGTGATGAGGTTGGGGACTACGGTTTAGGCACAAGGAATGACTGCGGGGAGAAAGCAATTGAGTTCTACAGGAGACTGGGGTTAGTCATCACCAACACTTGGTTTAGACACCACAAAAGATGCAGGTATATGTGGAAAATGCAAGGTGACTCAGCAAGGTATCAGCTAGATTATATTTTGGTTAGACACAGGTTTAGGAACGGGGTAATAAATTCACACAGCTTCCCGGGAGCGGATGCGGACTTGGACCACAATTTAGTTGCTATGAAATGTAGCGTCTGTTTCAAAAATATTAGGCAGGGGCAGCAGGTTAGAAAATAGAATGTAGAAGCATTAAATGGATTGAAAAGGAAGGAGTACCAACAGGCTGTAGAGGAAATCATGGAGGATGGTAAAAAACTAAGTACTATCAAAGAAAAATGGGAAAGAATCAAGGAAGGGTTGTCTAAAGCCACAAAAGGCACTATTGGAACCGTTAATGCTAAAAGGACTAGGAAACCATGGATCACGGATGAGATGATTACAAAGATGGATGAGTGGCGAAAATGGAAGAATATAAATACAGAATTAGGCAAAATGAAGTACAAAGAATTGAACAATAAATTGAGGCAGGCAACACATAAAGCAAAAGAAGCATAATGGAAGACACCGTGCGAGGATATACGAGGGTCATCCGGAAAGTAGTACCCGTTCGTGAAATAAAGACACAAAAGTAAATATTAACAAACATAAAAAATTTTATTTGAAAGAGGATACTTTAAACTACTTCTCAACATAATCTCCAAGCAAATTAAGGCATTTGTCATAACGTGTGACAAGTTTCTGTATTCCTGCTGCATAGTCCTTCGCCGCCAGCTCATTGAGATACGCGAGGGACCCATCTTGCACAAATTTTTGCATAATGCAGATGGTGTTTAACAATTTCATGAACAATTGTTCGAGAAACATTGGGAAAATGCTCACAGATGTCATCAATTGTGACGCGCCGATCGTTCCTCACGAATTCGTCAACTGAGCTCACCAGTTGGTCTGTAATGACAGACGGTCTCCCCGAACGCTCATCGTCGTGTGTGTTCCCCCTCCCCATGTTGAAGTTGCGACACCACCGCCGAACAGACGACTCGTCCATTACATTGTCTCCATACACCTCCTTTAATTGGCGATGAATATCACATGGGCGAACGTTTCTTGCATTGAGGAATTTAATCACTGCCCTCACTTCACAACTGGCGGCGTTCTCAATTTTTTTAAACATTGTAAACAATCACAGAAACAACACAGGCAATGCTAGCGTCACACAACTTGGCTCAGAGAAGGCAGACAAGCCACTGAAGCTATCTGACCTCGTCCAGCGGCTACTCGCGTCGTCAGCACTTCATGCGGCACGAACGGGTACTACTTTCCGTATGACCCTCGTAGAAAGTCTGCAGAGGAAGGGTGAAATCGGTGTGCTGTACAGCAAAGTTAAATCATTATCGGGAAGTAAGAAAGGAAGATCTATCCTAACAGTTATAAGGCAGGTGAGATATTGGTTGACATAGGCAAGATCCAAGAAAGATGGAAAGAATATATAGAAGAACTGTATAGTAATGAACTTAGACCAACAAAGTTAGACATGGAGAAGGAACATGCCTTAGAGGAAGATAGCTAAGGTCCAGGCATACTAGACGATGAGATAGAAAGGGCATTAAGGCAGATGAAACTAAATAAGGCCGTGGGGGTGGATGACATTTCCGTGGAACTTTTAAAATGCTTAGGAAAATGTGGGAGGAAGAGGCTATAGGGGCTGATCCGTAGTATTTATGAGGAGAGAATCTGGCCGGAAGACTTTTTGAGATCCATGTTAGTTCCTATTCCGAAAAAGGTAAAGGCTACGTCATGTGAAGACTACAGGACAATAAGTTTGATATCCCACGCAGGTAAAGTTGTTCTCAGGATCATAAACATAAGAATAGAGAGTAGGGCAAATGATTACTTAGGGGATGACCAGTTCGGTTTTAGGAAGGGGAGAGGTACGCGTGATGACATTGCAGTAATGAGATTATTAATCAAGAGGAATATAGAATATAACCAGGAGGTAATTGCCTGTTTCGTAGATTTCAAAAAAGCACTTGATAGAGTAAATTGGGAAAAACTAATGAGTATATTGCAGAAAATAGGAATAGATTGAAGGGACAGGAGGGTAATCCGCAACCTTTACATGTCTCAGACTGCTCAAGTGCGAGTGGGAAACGGGGAGTCAGGATAGGCAGTGTTAGGTAGAGGTGTAAGGCAGGGTTGCCCATTATCACTGATGCTATTCAATGCTCATGTGGAGAAAGTGATTAAAGAGGCATGGGAAGAACTGGAGGTAGGAGTGAAAGTAGGAGGGGAATTCGTAAAATCAGTTAAGTTTGCTGATGACCAAGCTCTAGTTTGTCAGTCAGCCAAGGGGCTGCAAGCATTGCTGAGTGAATTGGAAATTCAGTGCGACAGGTATGGGATGAGAATCAATATTAATAAAACAAAGGTTATGCAATTTTATAGAAAGAAAACAGCAAAGCTAAACCCTATAATAGGAGGGTAAAAACTTGAGCAGGTGGAGAAGTTTACATATCTTGGAAGTGTTTTGGACCAACACGGTCATAGTGCTGGGGACATAAGGAGAAGAATTGCACTAGGCAAAGAGGCTTTTGCTAGGTAGGAGTTGATGACAGGGACATTGAGTGAGGATGTTAAGAAAAGACTCTTTAAAACTTTGATACGGATTGTAGGTATGTTCTCTTTGGGAACATGTTCATTGAAGCAGGATGATGGAAGTAGATTGGAGGCTTTTGAAATGTGGGTGTGGAGAAGAATGGAGAAGGTGAAATGGACCAAAAAGAAAACTAATGTGGAAGTGCTAGGTATGGTTGGCGAGGTTAGGGGTTTATTAGGAGAAATGCTAAGGACGCAGGAAAAAGGGATGAAGGGCATTTTGATCGGCAGTGGGATGTTGAAAACTGTGATAGAATGTTAGGCAAAGAGGAAAGGGCAGGAACAGGATAGGGATGTTGGACGGGATGAAGGGAGGAATGAAGTACTCGGAGATGAAGAGGGACTTGATGTAGAGAAAGAAGGTTGCTGGATTGTGTTTTGCTAGGAGTCACAAAATATTCATTTGCTAGTTGTGTCCATCCAAAACCTACCTTAACTAACAGATTACTTAATAATAATATATATATATATTTATTTATTTATTCATAGATTTATTTATTTATTTATATATTTATTTATTTATTTATATATTTATTTATTTATTTATTTATTTATTTATATATATATACATATATTTATTTATTTATATATATATATATATATACATATATTTATTTATTTATTTATTTATATATATAGATAGCTTTGTAATTGTATGTGTATATATAAACCCATAGACACAGTATTCAACCCGAAGGTTGGTTTGTAGGTGATAGTAGAGTTCACCCAGTACTAAGCCCGACGGCGTGTGAAATTCTCTCATCAGGGTAGGGGGGCCGGTTCCTTTCCCTGTGCCGGTTATGGTTTCCCAGGAAGACCTGGTACCCAAAATATCACATAGCTTTGGTGGAGCTGTAAGTACCTAGAGAGGCTTGCACGGGAATCGAACCCGGACCCTCCGGTCAGTAGTCCTAAGCTCTACCTCTGGACTAACCCGACCCATACAGGGTGCAGTAACATGACTTCCTTTTTTAAACAGGTTTTGCTTTTGAAAAAATGAAGGTATGTTTCCGCACCCTGTATAACTTAGCAGTTTACATTCAGCTCATTTGCTTTGATGACTTTAATTACGAATAAGGTACCATGGGCATCTGCAAGTCTTAAAATGTGTAAAATGATTGTGCTTTCCCATCGAGTCTTTTCCTAGTCACAAGTGTAAAACTTGTTACTCACATTAAAAGCTGCTCAGCGGAATGTTTATGCCCAGAATCAACTCTCAGTTACCTAGTCCTTAGCAAAATTAGTAAAATGTGAATAAGTTGTTGTGTAGTTAGTCACCGTGTCATTCCTGATACAAGATTCTCTATAACTGATTGAGCTGAAGCAGTACTCTTATTGCCTCTTCCTATCTAAAGTTTTAATCATATATATTTATGCCTCTATGTATTGCTGGTTGGAGCTCAGTTTTATTCATTTGTGAACTCGATGTGATTTTAGTTAATTGGGAAAGTTCCTAATGGATGTACAGGTGTGAGCTATAAAGGTAAACTCTATTATGGGACTTTTTATAAACTTTTGTAGTATGGTGAAATGGGCTGGAATACTTCAAGTATATATTTGGAAATAATCCATAGGAGCATTACATTGAACTCATATTTCACTTGATGAGATAATTAAATGGTTGCTTTATGTTAGATAGTTGTTCCTGAATATTTGCATATTTTTACTTTGAATGAGGAATAATTAAATTTTGCCTGATATGTTTCAAGAATAAGAGCATCAGGTCAAAATGTCTTTATCAACATGCTTTTGAACTTGTGTGTTAGTTGAGATAACAAAAATGGACTCACTGATATGCAAGCCATGATAATAGAAGCATTATTATGTTGGTTCACAAAAAGATGTGGTTAGTATGGTTTTTACCCACCTGATGAGTTTTTGCCTCCAATATTTCACTTGCATTAATACTGTTTAGCACAAATTTTACTCTAAAAATAAGATAAACATGGAATTATGTTTGCAAAAACACTGCCAGACAGGCGTTGTTTACAGGAAATCCAGCACAGGCCTGCAAACTCATGATAAAATTATTAAAATTAGGTGCATAATGGTGACTGAGGAAAATTGATGCACCACCTTGATATTTTAAAATTTTTTTAACATGCATATTGAATTGCATTGTTGATAAATCTTGAATCAATTGAAATAAACAACTCTGATTGGAATTTTCAATTGAAAATCTTAGAGAATTGAAATTCTACTGTTATTTTTTATTTGTTCATTTTGTGTTCTTACTTTCAACATTTTTAGAATCTTAAACAGCTGAGTTATCCTCCTGCATCCACAAATTATCATCTTTGGGCACTGAGTAGAGGGAAGGGTACTTTGATTATATTCTGCAATTTTAAATGCGTTGTTTAGTTCAAAAAAATGTTTCCCGGTGCTAAGAGACCCTTCCATAGAGCACCTGGCTTTCATGGACCCACAGTCAAATGACATTAATATGCTACATTGTAGTTAACTGTCCTGGGTGTTTACTGAATGGTGAAGTTAATCCAATGCAACTGAAGGCAGGCAGACATACTGAGTAATAAATCTGTCTTATTCTTAAGTATTTATTTGTATGCATTAAATTGTATCTTTATTCCTACTGGCTCTTTCTTGCTTCAGCTATGTTAATTGAGCCATTTGGCATGCATGAGAATGATTTTACCATCTGCCACTAAAGTGTCGTAGTACTGCTGCATTGAAACTTACAGATATTTGGGTTTCAAAGGCCTAAATGGACTTCAATTGCCTTGTTATTATGTACTTAAGGAACTCAGTGGATTAGACAAAGAAAATGAAATTGATGTACTTTTGGAAATGGATAGTGTGTTAAACATAAACATTGAAGAAAATCATTTTACAATCATATGCTTAGGAATTTCAGGATTGAAGATTTTATGGGGCTGAAAGGTCAGTTATGATAAATGGTGAAATCTCTAAGACAGGAAGCCAAGACACCAAAAACTGTAAAAATGATCAAGCATTAAAATGAGTGAATGATATACAGTTTTGAGGAAGAACTAGCTGGTTTGAGGCACCAGAAAAATTGAAAATTTATGAGTGTCTAGGGTAAGCAATGGTGCTATTTCATGCTGTTAAAAGATTTTTGCTGTGGAAATAAATCACTGGATAAATTTGTAAAAACTAGACACTAATAGTAGACCATTTTATCTTCGGAATCTGCATAAATGACTGCATTTATAGGTACAATAAAACCTCATTATAATGCCCATCGATGGTACCCCCAGAAAATGGCTTTTAGCAGGGGGATATTACAATAGTAATGGACAGTTAAATAACTACATTGAAAATGCATGAAGGGCTTATTATCTTTTGGGAAACAGAGAAATTTAGAATTATATTTATACCATTAAAATTAAACCCTATTGATAAATTTAATTTGCTCATATGTAACAAGCTCTACAAATCTGTAATGAATAATTTTCTTTCTGCACCTTTAACTCTTGATAAATGTTTTTTGTAGTCTGCGTTAGACCTAAGCACTTAAAATGCATAAAATCTTACTCCATTGAATCCTTGGGATAAGAAAAGAACTCACTTCATTCTTTTGCCTTTCATAAAATTGTTTTATCAATAAAACCATCAACTTATCCTGCTAAGACAATCTCTGGAAGTGATCAATCTTTCCATATCACTATCGGATTCTTCTGAAGAAATGTACTCATTTACATGCAGTCCTGTGAAAAAATTCAATAAATGAATTTTAGCTGGAACAAAACAGTAATTTATCCCCCAAAAACTTACAATTATGTGCTTCTTATCATCTGTGTCCTGAATTATGGTGTCCTCAAAATCTCCACAGTAGTCATCATAGCACCCCATATTTCTTTCTTCATCAGCTTTTAATTCGCAGAAACCTGGAGCAATAACTTTGATGTCATGTGATGGAGTGTCATCACCGATTTAAACATAAGCCTCGTTGATTGAAAAACCACGTATCTGGAAACACCTTTTCATTATTCATCATTTTACTTCTCTTCTCCAGGAAATTACCCAGGCCATGCCATTGCTAGCAGTTATGCCGTTCACAAGCTCCATTTCATGTGCTACACTGTCGATTTTAGTACATAGATGTAGCATCACCCCTTAGGGGTATGTTGGCTTGAAAGCCTGGATGATCCCCTGGTCCAGTGGGAAAAACTACAATTGCATATTTCTCAATTTCAATTGATGAATGGTTTCACTCCTTCTGTCATAATTCTAAATCAATCTTTGGAAATGGTTGAAGTCATCCATGCTTTCTTATTTGCATACCACAAAGCTCAGAATATTTTGTTGTAGACATTTTCTAAACATCGTGGCTGTAATAATTTTTAAGTAATTAATGGTTCCATCTTCTCTCTGTCTCTTCAAGCTAATGTTCACTGTTTAATGTATTTTGCAAGCTTTCAACCTTAACATTATTCCCCTAGAAAATAAATGACTTAATTGGCAGCATACAAAAACAAACAAGTGACAGCAAGAGTGACAAAAGGGGAAAACTTAAGTATGGGTTGCTGAAAATCTTATTGCTTCCTTTTTTTTGACTACAGGGATGGAGGAGGTTCCCTTGTGTGGCTCATGGCTATGTTTTGGTTGTTCAAAAATACCCTGTCCATTTGGGCCCTCTACCCTAGATTTAGACTGCAGGGTTATGCAGTTGAACAAATTACTGACTCCCCACTGGTAAACCCTGGAAACATTGCTAATTGCTGATAGCTGTTTAATAATTTTAATATATTTTTTAGAAATGCCCATTTCAAATATTCATTGCCTGGGCCATCCATAATTAGCGTGTTGTGAACATAATCTTCTGAACATTTGGAAGGAAGTTAGGGAAAGGAATCTCCTGCAATCAGCTTAAAAAGAAAACTGGGAGAAATCCTCCCCATTTAGTGGTCTTCTGGACAATTCGTCATTGAAAAGGTACTCCTGAACCTCTTCCACCCATCCTCCCAGAATTGTTTGCTCTTCTTGCTCTCAAGGGAATCATTGGAAAATACGAGGGTCATCCGGAAAGTAGTACCCGTTCGTGAAATAAAGACACAAAAGTAAATATTAACAAACATAAAAAATTTTATTTGAAAGAGGATACTTTAAACTACTTCTCAACATAATCTCCAAGCAAATTAAGGCATTTGTCATAACGTGTGACAAGTTTCTGTATTCCTGCTGCATAGTCCTTCGCCGCCAGCTCATTGAGATACGCGAGGGACCCATCTTGCACAAATTTTTGCATAATGCAGATGGTGTTTAACAATTTCATGAACAATTGTTCGAGAAACATTGGGAAAATGCTCACAGATGTCATCAATTGTGACGCGCCGATCGTTCCTCACGAATTCGTCAACTGAGCTCACCAGTTGGTCTGTAATGACAGACGGTCTCCCCGAACGCTCATCGTCGTGTGTGTTCCCCCTCCCCATGTTGAAGTTGCGACACCACCGCCGAACAGACGACTCGTCCATTACATTGTCTCCATACACCTCCTTTAATTGGCGATGAATATCACATGGGCGAACGTTTCTTGCATTGAGGAATTTAATCACTGCCCTCACTTCACAACTGGCGGCGTTCTCAATTTTTTTAAACATTGTAAACAATCACAGAAACAACACAGGCAATGCTAGCGTCACGCAACTTGGCTCAGAGAAGGCAGACAAGCCACTGAAGCTATCTGACCTCGTCCAGCGGCTACTCGCGTCGTCAGCACTTCATGCGGCACGAACGGGTACTACTTTCCGGATGACCCTCGTATTAATTGCTAGTGCGAAAAGAATAAAAAAAAAGTTTTATCACATGAGGTCTGTTCAAAAAGTATCCAGACTCGTGTGTTTTTTCAAAAATTATTTATTTATTCATGAATATCTGTTTTGTCCCCTTCAAAGTAATCCCCATCAGATATTATACACTTGTGCCAACATTTTTTCCAATTCAATTTATTCATTCACCATAAGCATAGAATTATGCATGGCTTTGTCAATACATGTTTTACACTTCATATCAATAAAAAAACATTATGCAAAATATCAAAACAATATGAAAAATACAAATAGATGCAATTTACAATTTTTTTGGGATTAACACATTTCAATTATACATTTAAAATGGTATGCATTAGAAAATCATCTACAATATAGAATAATTTACATGAAAGTAGTTTTTTCACGGCACACTTGAATTTAAAGGAACTTTTGATATTTTTAATGTAAGCAGGCAATTTATTGTACATAAGTATTCCCTGATGATCTATCCCTTTAATCGTTTTATTTACTCTGTGCTGACTTACATGGAATGCATTTTGGCTTCTCGTATTATGACTATGAAGGTCACAATTTTTAATGAACATGTCTTGATTTTTGTTAATAAGAGACACTGTTTCAAGAATGTATATACAAGGAAGAGGTAAGATTTCTAGTTTTTCAAAAATAGGTTTACTGGGAGCTCTTTTATTAGAATTATTCAATAATTAATAATCTTTTTTTTCATTTTAAATAATTTTGGAAGGAAGATAGAGGAGCCCCAAAAGGGAATACCATAATTGAGAAGTGACTGCACATAGCCAAAATATATAGTTCTCATTACCTGAATGCAAATGATTTCCTTGAGTACCCGGAATGCATAACAGATTTGTGCCGGTTTTTGAGTTAATTTATTAATATGTTCCTCCCATGAAAGATTAAAGATTAGAGTCAATCCACATACCTAAAAACTTTGTTACCTTTAGTTCTTTTATGGGGCAACTGTTAATTATTGGATTAAAATTTATTGACTTCTTCCTGAGATTGAAGTTTAAATAATGGGTTTCACTAACATTTAAAGATAGGTTATTGTCAGTGAGCCAGTTGATCAAATTGTGTGTAGTTTCTGTTACCTCGTTCATTAACTGAATGGGATTATGGTTATTAAAAATTAAGTTAGTATCATCAGCAAATAGTATTGTATTGGAGAGTGGTAAATTAGCAGGTAAATCATTTACGAAGACTAAAAATAGTAGTGGTCCAAGAATGGAGCCCTGCGGAACTCCACAAATAACAGAAGTTGTACTTGACACAGATGAATTCATTTCAATATATTGTAACCTATCAGTTAAATATGATTTAAACCAGTCCTTTGCATTGCCTCTTATACCATATGTTTCTAATTTTTTTAAAAGAATTCGATGGTTAACTGTATCAAAAGCTTTTTTTAAATCAATAAAAAGCCCTGCAACATGAATATTACTATCTAAGGTATTCTATATATTCCTTGTAAATGAGAAAAGGGCATCATTAATGGACTTATTCCTTCTGAAGCCAAATTGATGATTGTCAATGACAGAGGATTTATTGAAAAAGGAAATCAATCTCAGATACATGACCTTCTCCAAAATTTTGGAGAAACCTGAAAGTAAGGAAACAGGTCTATAATTCTCAATGTTTTCCTTCTCTCCTTTTTAAACAGAGCTTTAATTTTTGCAACTTTAAATTTGGAGGGGAATTGAGCAGCACTTAGGGAAAGATTACAAAATTCAGTCAGTGGTTCAGCAATAAAGGTGGCACAACTTTTTATAACAGCATCAGGTATACCATCAGGGCCACATGAATATTTATTATTTAACGGATTGATTATCCTCAATATTTCATTTTTAGTAACAGGTTCTAGGTATATAGAGGAGGAATTGATGACCATTTTAGAAGTACCTGCGTTAGTGGGTGACTGTTTGGGAGTTTGATTGACACCTACTTGGGCTAAGTAATCATTGAAAATGTCTAAAAAATTTTGGACACTTGTTATTGTTGTGCCATTATAACATATTTTAGATATTGTATTGCTATTAATTTTATTTTTCCCTGTTTCCTGTTTCACTACTTTCCAGATAGTCTTAGATTTATTAGATGATGTTGTTATCAATGAGCTGGTATACAGCTTTTTTGCTCCAGCAATTTTGATACAGCAATCCCCGAAGCGCTTCAAAAAATCATTTTTTGTGATCTTATTCAACTCCTCCTTTAATGCAGTGTTTATATTGTCAATCATAGTGTAGCATCATTCTTTCATGGGCCTCTTCAGTTTTGGGAACAAGAGAAAGTCATTGGGGGCCAGATCTGGGAAATGCAATGGCTGGGGCATCATTAGTGTGTTTTTGACCAAAAATTTACGCACAAGTAACGATGTGTGAGCAGGAGTATTGTGATAGTACAAAAGTCAATTTTTGTTCTTCCCCAAATCTGGGGGTTTTTGGTGGATTCTTTCTCGCAAATTGTGCACAACTTGCCGGTAATATTCCTTATTTGCCATTCTACCCTGTGGCAAGAACTCATTGTGCTCCACTTCCCTGCAATCAAAGAAAACTGTAAGCAAGACTTTCACATTCGACCGAACTTGGCATGCTTTTTTTGGTCTTGGCTCATGCGACAGCTTCCATTGGGATGATTGAGCTTAAGTTTCCACATCATAACCATAAACCCATGATTCGCCACCAGTTATGACCCTCTGGAGTAAATTTGGGCCGTCGCGGACAGAGTCATTCATTTACCTCATTAGTAATGTTAACGCGTTGCTGTTTTTAGTTGAAATTGAGCAATTTTGGTATGAAATTTGCGGCGATCCGTGTCATGCCGAAATCATTGGTAAAAATCGAATGGCACGACCCAATCGATATGGTTAGGTCCTCAGCAACTTCTCTAACAGTGATTCGACGTTTGGCCAATGCTATTTTCTTCATTTCATTAATGTTTTTGTCTCTTTTTGGTGTTCTCGGGCATCCGGCATGCTCTATGTCGTTCACATCTTCTCTGCCCTCTGAGAACATTTTGTACCACCAATAAATGTTGCTTCAGTCCAAAGTAGCATCTCCATATGCCACAGTCAACATTCGGAATGCATCTGTGCACTAAATTTTGTTTTTCGCACAAAATTTGATACAGAGTCTTTGATCAATTTTTTGGAACAGGCAAAAATGGAAGACAAGTCAAAACACGTCCAAGCAAAACAGCTGTCAACAATTAACTGAGCATTCAAAATGGGCGAACTTTTCGGCATAAGTGAGAGACATAAGTACCAACATAACACTACAAAGAAATCAAAAATCAAATATGCGTAACCCACGAAAATTCCAAATTCTCGATACTATTTGAACAAACCTGGTATGCCTGAAACAAAACTTCAGTTTTTATCTTATTTCCCCAAGTACGAGGGTCATCCGGAAAGTAGTACCCGTTCGTGCCGCATGAAGTGCTGACGACGCGAGTAGCCGCTGGACGAGGTCAGATAGCTTCAGTGGCTTGTCTGCCTTCTCTGATCCAAGTTGCGTGACGCTAGCATTGCCTGTGTTGTTTCTGTGATTGTTTACAATGATTAAAAAAATTGAGAACGCCGCCAGTTGTGAAGTGAGGGCAGTGATTAAATTCCTCAATGCAAGAAACGTTCGCCCATGTGATATTCATCGCCAATTAAAGGAGGTGTATGGAGACAATGTAATGGACGAGTCGTCTGTTCGGCGGTGGTGTCGCAACTTCAACATGGGGAGGGGGAACACACACGACGATGAGCGTTCGGGGAGACCGTCTGTCATTACAGACCAACTGGTGAGCTCAGTTGACGAATTCGTGAGGAACGATCGGCGCGTCACAATTGATGACATCTGTGAGCATTTTCCCAATGTTTCTCGAACAATTGTTCATGAAATTGTTAAACACCATCTGCATTATGCAAAAATTTGTGCAAGATGGGTCCCTCGCGTATCTCAATGAGCTGGCGGCGAAGGACTATGCAGCAGGAATACAGAAACTTGTCACACGTTATGACAAATGCCGTAATTTGCTTGGAGATTATGTTGAGAAGTAGTTTAAAGTATCCTCTTTCAAATAAAATTTTTTATGTTTGTTAATATTTACTTTTGTGTCTTTATTTCACGAACGGGTACTACTTTCCGGATGACCCTCGTAATACAATTTAATTGCTTGCATGTTAGAGGTTAAGATTCCTGCTTATCCTAAACTGTTGTGTGGAAAGAAATTTTGACTATAAGATCCCAGTGTATTTATATGTTTAATGCTGGATTGTTTTTAACCGTGTTTTGACCGCAAAATAGTAGAAGCAATAATTGCCATTAGCTGAGAAGCCAATATTAATTTAGATCAGCATAATTCTTAACCACTTACCTGCACGCAATTAAATTATATTTCTAGGGGAAATAAGAAAAGAAGTTGAAGTGGCTGTTGGTCTTAGCCATTGTCCAGAGAAGGGATGGAAATTGTAATGGGTAAATGAACTGGCCTTATGAAAATTTCTGACTATTCTGAATAAAAGTGGTCATAAATAGTGTACTAAAAGAGGTCTCATTTACTGTTTTGTTTAGTTTAGAATTTGTATCAGTATGTTTATAATGAATGTTTTCATGTTCCTTGCACTTTTGTTTAAGTACTACTTTCGGAAGCTATATCACCAGAAGATTGCATCAAGCTAATTAGGTTTTTTGAACAGTCTGAATTTGTTGTTTCTGGTATTTCCACCAGAGTTCTCTTTTTATTACACGTAGTTGAAAATAGTGCAGATTTGTTGAATCATAAACATCAAGTATTCACTGGTATAAACATTTAAGAGTGTGGTTTTCAGCTTAATGAAACGGTTATGAGATGAATTAATTGTTTTTCTGGGGCTTATTGTACTTTTTTGTTTCATTTTATTGAACCTTCAGGTAGAGGATGATGCCGTAAGTGTGAGGCATTGTCCTCCTCTTTAAAATGCATGTGATTCTTGCTGTTATATCAGGTATCCTTTTCTTAGCCCTAGTAGCCCTTTAAAAATGTATTTATTTAGCAAAAATAAATTTATAATTTAAGTGGCAATACAGGTACAAGTTTATGTGACTGTGTCTACTATGTGTGATGTACAGAGAAATCTCGCTTAATAACCACCTTGCATAGCGAGTAATTGACATTTCATATGGCAAGGAAAAATCTGGTTCTGTGACTTTTTGCATATGAAGTTAAAAGGAATTCCTGGGATGATTGCATGGCTGCTCCCTCAGTCAGTGCTTAGGACCCCATCTACAAGCATCTTGGGGTCACTAGGGACCACACATTTTCCAAACTTGTGTTCAGACATATTATTCTTGTGAAAATTTTAGCAATATTTTGTGCATAGTTTGAAAAATGTCTCAAAATAAAAAGCTGCAATAAGGCAGCCATAAGAGAATAAACATAACAGTATAAATAAAAAGTAAAATCATTGAAAAGCAAGAACAAGGTTTGAGCATGGCTGATCTAGCATGCACATACAATCAGTCTATGTCAGCGATTTGCACTATTGTCAAGAATAAGGGCAAAATTAAGAATATCCATGTATGCTTCTAAGGATGTGACGAGAATGTCTATGCACTGGCTATTTATTCTCAACAATGTTGAAAGATTGTGTCTCATATGGATAAACAAAAAGCAATATCAATTTGGCATTATCAATGCTTAATGCTTCACCAACTGGGTGTAGACTTGAAGCATAAATCTTGAGAAAAGACAACTGATTTCTTGTGTATTGCACTGCAGATAATGGTAGCATTCACCAAGCCTATTAAAATCAAATGATTAGCCTGGGAAGTTCTATAGTTAACAATTAAATGCTAAAATTCCCCATAATTTGTTTCACTTATTTTGTCAATTTCAAATTAATTTTTATTCTGAGAAAACACATTTGCAGGGTATATATTTTTCATTCCCCATCTGTCTGGATAGGCAATCATGTCACCTAGACCTTAGAGTTTTCTCTTGTGTTTTCATGGAATTACCAGACTGTTACCCTTTCTGCAAAAAATTTGTTCCCCGTAGGCCAATTTGGCTTCTGTCACATTGTGAGGTAAACTTTTTTTTATTTTAATTACTTCCAGCTAGTCTGGAGTTGCTCCGAATCATTAGCTAATGCAAAAATGCTGTAAAATCTGTGCAAACAGTGTGACCAAGAGTATGAAGGAAGCACTAAGTCATAACCTGACCAGTGTTTTCTCCAACGCATCAAGCATCAAAATTTCAGATATATCCAGTTTGTGCCTATTATACTGCGTAAAGCTTTAGAGTTCATTTATTGGTTTTGAGGCATGTATGTCTCGAACGGAAAAATCTTCCCCAAAAGGGGCACATGCCCATGCGTATACTGTGTAAAGCTTTAGAGTTCATTTATTGGTTTTGAGGCATGTATGTCTCGAACGGAAAAATCTTCCCCAAAAGGGGCACATGCCCATGTGTATACTGTGTAAAGCTTTAGAGTTCATTTATTGGTTTTGAGGCATGTATGTCTCGAACGGAAAAATCTTCCCCAAAAGGGGCACATGCCCATGTGTATACTGTGTAAAGCTTTAGAGTTCATTTATTGGTTTTGAGGCATGTATGTCTCGAACGGAAAAATCTTCCCCAAAAGGGGCACATGCCCATGTGTATACTGTGTAAAGCTTTAGAGTTCATTTATTGGTTTTGAGGCATGTATGTCTCGAACGGAAAAATCTTCCCCAAAAGGGGCACATGCCCATGTGTATACTGTGTAAAGCTTTAGAGTTCATTTATTGGTTTTGAGGCATGTATGTCTCGAACGGAAAAATCTTCCCCAAAAGGGGCACATGCCCATGTGTATACTGTGTAAAGCTTTAGAGTTCATTTATTGGTTTTGAGGCATGTATGTCTCGAACGGAAAAATCTTCCCCAAAAGGGGCACATGCCCATGTGTATACTGTGTAAAGCTTTAGAGTTCATTTATTGGTTTTGAGGCATGTATGTCTCGAACGGAAAAATCTTCCCCAAAAGGGGCACATGCCCATGTGTATACTGTGTAAAGCTTTAGAGTTCATTTATTGGTTTTGAGGCATGTATGTCTCGAACGGAAAAATCTTCCCCAAAAGGGGCACATGCCCATGTGTATACTGTGTAAAGCTTTAGAGTTCATTTATTGGTTTTGAGGCATGTATGTCTCGAACGGAAAAATCTTCCCCAAAAGGGGCACATGCCCATGCCATGTCTATGGTTAGGCCTTCTCATGATTGATAGGCCATCTGAAACTAATCGTACATACTTTCTAGCTATGGTTGAACTTTAGGAAGAGGGTTGTATCCTGCTTCATTTCTTTGATATTGTTCCCAATTGTCAGAAAGGTGGAAATTAGCAAAAATTGCCTCGAATCAGTCCTTAAGAAAAATGTACGGTCGAAAGTTTCAGGAAAGCATGGAATCTTTGCTCCATAGGTCAGAAATTGATGGATGGTGATATATGCTCCAATGAATTACAATGGCTAGGAGTATTCTAATATAAGCCAAAGTAA
The DNA here is from genome assembly GCF_022747635.1 of Hetaerina americana. NCBI lineage: Eukaryota > Metazoa > Arthropoda > Insecta > Odonata > Calopterygidae > Hetaerina > Hetaerina americana. Next base: position 11,171,335 of record NW_027286719.1, on the reverse strand, counting down.
CTGTCTTCCATTGTAGCATTTAGTTGTGCATGTCCCATCTTGTGTCTTCTTGGTGATCTGGTGCCTAGGAAAGAGGTTTGTTGGTACCTTAGTATTATTCATAAGGCCAATGAAAAAGTTGAATAAAATCAGATGTTTCACTTGATTCATCGGAGTCCTCACCATTCTCAATGCCATCTAAATCATCAAATGCTGGAATATAGAGTGGACCATCAATATTCATCAACTATCTTAAATATCTGTTCTTCCGCCTTTTAATTGGAAGTGCATGCCCTTGTCATGTAATGGGACCCCTCACATTCCTCCTTATTCCAGCAGTTCATCCTAAGAGGTTAGGCTCCCTCTGTCATCTTCAATCTGAGTCAGGTTCAAAATAAGTATTTAATAGATTAAAGCTGCACTAATTTCACAGAGTTCAAAGTCCTTCTGAATTAGTTCTAAGTATTTGTCTCTTGGGCTTCCTTGTGTGATCTTCCCTTCAATTTTCCCTTCTCATATGTGTCTTATCTGCTGGTCTACTTTTCCAATGTTTTATGTCTCTAATCCGTAGAGTATAAATTCATGTAAATTTATTGATGAGCTGCTTCCTGGGACTTAAGGTTCTTTGAACATGCTAGTTGCTTCTTTTTCATGAACACCATCTTAGATTGAGCTATTTTTCACTTGATGTCAGTCAAACTTATTCAACCACACGTTATACTGCTGGCCATATCAATGTAAGTTTCCACTTGCTCTAGTTTCACTCCTCAAATTGGGATATTTGTGTACAGCAGATCCTATTTGGTCCATAGCATCTAAAGCTGTTTCGAGGTCCTCTCACTGTTTCTGTTAATATTGTGATGCATGCTCGGAACCTTCACTCCTTTGATGCCTAAATTTTGTGCTTCTTTTGTTATCTGTTCTAGATACACATTGAGTCTAGAAGAGAAGCCTGAAAGTGTCAAGTATACACGTTTGAGTATTGCTGGCTAGAGGTTACATGCTTGTTACCTGATTCTAGTCACTTTGAAGAATTATTCTTCTGTTGTTCTAGTACATTAAAGTGCTTGTAGTGTCTTGAGCATCTTATTCCATTTGACATTGTTGAAGGCCTTCTCCAAGTCCATAAATGCTACACACAACTGTTTGTTTACGTATCATTTTTTGGCCAGTACCCTCAAGCCAAATATTTCCTATCTTGATCCTTGGTTTTTCCCAATTCCAAATTGATTTTCATGTGGCTTTTTTCTATCTTTCCTTTTATTCTTCAGAGTTATCCAGTATATATAATTCCTAAAACATCGTGCTCAGTGTTGTGTTCTTTTCATCTGTTTTTGGTTTCTTTGGTTTTACGATCATCTTACTCTTCTCTAAGTCGTCTAGTAGTTACAGGATTCCAATAAAGGATAATTATTATCAGGAATTGTATTTATTTGAGAAACATGATTTTGTAGTTACATAGTTTTTCTTCGTGCCAGGTACTTACTTTATGTCAAAGAGAGGTATATGTTAGATCTATCAATTTATATAATGTTTGAATAGTATATTCTTAATGTTTTCGTGCATAAATTCAGGGTAAAAATTACCCCTTCCTACATTAGTAAGAGATAAAGAGTTAGATTAGAGTATAGAGTTCCATGATTTGCCTCTTGTACTTTGAATTGCGTAACTTCACGCATAGTTTGATGGAGTTCGAGCATATTAATGACCAAATAAATGCATCTTTCCACTAGTTTCTCCCAGGTTTTGATTTACATCATCTTCAGAAAGATGAAGATGATGTAAATGGTATCATAGTGATAAACATGATTAGGAAGTAAATGTGTGAGCTAGTGGAAAATTGAAATTACTTGGTCATGAATGCATAGATGGTAGGAGTAAATCTTATGAACAGTTGTCTGGCCACAGTATTCCTCCTTTAACTTCAGATACCAGAGTTCATAACCCTCAGAAATTGTTTTCCACTTTGGTTTCTTACGAGGTAAATCAGGATTTGAAAAAAAAATCATTTGCCTCTTAATATTCTCTGAAATATTTTCTTCCAATTACATACATACATATTGAAATATAATCTTAACCATTTTGAGCAGTATATGAATTAAATTATTTTTAACTATTGGTAATTTCATTATGAAAGAGTTGCAGTGGTTAAGGACACCAGATAATAGTATTATATTGCGGTAGTGTTTATGTATGTATGAATAATAACATACAAGTTAAATTTTGTTAACTTATAATATCGCCGTGACTACTTGGTTTGAGTATGCTTAATATTACTTCAGTAATGATGGGTGATTTCATCCTCAAGATATGTGTCCATGTTTTGCAGTGGTATTCTCTTCAATGCTAGCTTTTGATTGCCAACGGTTGTAATTTGGATTTGCTTCTATTAATGCTGTGATGTAGGAAGAATAATAGAAGGCAGTCCAGCCGAAAGGTGTGGTCAACTCCATGTGGGTGATAGAATACTGGCTGTTAACCACATTGACATCATGAATCTTCACCATGGTGATATTGTTAACCTTATCAAGGATTCTGGATATTCAGTAACTTTGTCTATTGGCCCTCCGTTAGGTATGTATGTATACTGGCTTTTTATATTACTTGCAACATTTTTTTCTTTTATAAAAGCTGATAATTTAAATCAAAGTTTCTTTGTCATTGTTTTTGGGAGAATATAACCTTATTATATACTCTGAGATTCTCTGCATACTCCATTGGAATAACTTGTGATTAAGCAAGTGGTAATCCATTTTTAATTATATGATTCTTAGCATTATCACCCATAATTTTAATCAGTTTTAGTTTGTTCAGTGTAGAAGGTAATAATATGCCATTAATACATTCAAAGGAAAACATCTGTATACATTACCCATGCTTAAGTAGGGAATATTCTCGGACTTAGTCTGAGGGTGCAACTCTGTATGCTATACTGTTTGTTTGATACACCCCAAGCCTCCAACTTCTGATATCAGAGTGAATTCATGTTGGCCATTAAATTTCATTCAAATTTAACATCAGCAATGCAAAAGAGTTAATTTTTAAGACTCTATTTGGGGATCAAATTATGGTGGTATTGAGCTTTTGATGCTATGTCTCTAAAGTAGATACCTTGCAGGTCCTGTATGTTTTCTACAGCATGTTCCTAGTCCCAGAATTTTAGTTTTTAAGTTAATTTTATGAATTTTAAATTTAGTTAATTTTATGAATTCAAGAGTTTTGTTTTCCATGAAAAAATTGATTGAATTCATTTTGTAATATTTAATCATATACATGGAGATACTCAATATATATATTTGTAATCTTTGAGCTGAATATCAATTTTCAAAAATAAATGGACATGCTATAGGATCAGGTTTGATATAAGATTTTGCCGTATGTAATTTTCATGTCGCATTCTTTGATTCCAATAAAAACATTTGTTGCTGTTGTTTCGAAGCCTATACTTGGTACACCAGCAATCCTGTTTAATATTTTTGTATGTAAACTCCCGAGTTGTGTTAATTTTTTCTAACATATTAATAATTCCTGTTGTAGATGACACATCAAGCACAGCATCAGCATCTCAAAGGGTGAGTACCATTATTTATAATGATTTTTAAACATTCATTTAAAGTGCACATCTGTAATGTGTATCACTGCAGATGGTGGAGATTTAGTGATAAGTGTCAATTGTTATAGTTGTATATTGAGAATTTATTATACAATGAATTAAGTATACAGCTCTGTACTATAGTAGTGGATTTAAGATAGTGTTTTTATGTGCATTAGGCATTGATGGCATGATAGAATGCATTATTCTGAAAACATTATGTGAAAAATGAATCACATTTATTCATTGGGCAAGAATTCTCTTAGAAATTAGCATGCCATGAAATATTTATGTAGTATTGGCTTTCGAAATGCTTTTTACTGTAATAAGCTTAGCATGAATGGAATGGCTCTTTATTTGAGTATTTAGGAAACAACCTGCTAGACATTACATGAGTCTTCCTCTCTTGTTTAGAAGTCTTTTTTTGTGAATTTTTGTGATTTCCTTGTTAATGGCTGAAAAGATCTGAATAGAACAAAGTTATGACAATTCAAATATTACTAAATATATCTAGAATCCCAAGTGAAATATTTTTTGGAATAAAATAATTTTCTTGTCAAAAAAGTAATTATACTAGGGCTTTAAAATAATTTCCTTGTAATAGGCAAAACACTAGAGTAGAATGCAAACTCGGCTATTAATAAGTGTTGCAAAATTAAACATTTTTATGAATATAATATCAGCAAGTGCAAACGTGTAAGGAGCATTTATACAGAGGCTTCTGATTATATATTGTGGCATAACAGTGGAGTTTTGGAAGCTAGCATTTTGCATGACCTATCTCATGCTCTTTTGGTGATAGTGGCATATGTAGTGGGTCATTGATTGAGTTTAAAGTGGAGTTTGCATGGAGCCAGGCAGCCAGTCCTCTGAAATTGAATCACCTGTTTGCGTTTTGGATTGGGTTGACAAGCCATTCTGATGCAACCAAGAAACAAATGGGGTAGACTTCGTTTATATGATTTGTTGAGAGATTCAAGTTATAAACCCATGTAGAAAAATGGCATGACCAAATCTTCTTTTTAGGTGAGTGTTCTGCTCTATCTATTAAGGAACTGCATTGAGTCACAAGGCAGTATATAAACATGTGTCTGATGTTAAAATAGATGGCCATTGAATTAATGATGTGTTTATTTAAAGTTTTGTGGAGTTGTTTTTAGTTCAAATAGATCATGAAATTTCTTCCAGTCCCAGAATATAACAGCTATTATTCAATTGTGGTTCAAAATCTGTTTAGTCTATGATGCAAAGGCATTAATGTAATCATGTGCCTGGGCTTGTGGGCTATCTGACAGCTGGGATGTAGTTCTGTCAGTTCTAGCCAATGAGACGCATGGGCCATTGATTCTTATGACTGCTTTCATCAATTACCCATGGGTTTGTATGAAATTGAGTCCAGTTTGTACACTTACTTTATAAACTGTCGAGCCAAATAATTATGCAATACCCTTTTATGGCCATTTAGTTTTGTTACTATTAAAATAATGCTCAAGTTATTTTATTATATGTCACTTGCAGTAAATTAATTTAAAGCTCGGAGCTAGCAGTCACTGGGTTTGTTAATTGAGTAGGAATAATGAACTCTGTGCACCAGTACGAAGAAACATTGAGTGCAGAACTATATAGAGATCTGGTATCTAGAAATATCTCACTGCCAAGATTTTTTCATAGGAGCCCAGAAGAATCATCTGATGATGGCCCTTATGTTGTCCAGTCAGCAACTTGATGATTAAGTCCAATTCTCATAATAAAAGAAAAATGTTGATTTTTAATGCACCGACTTAATATTATTTTGCAATAAACTTTCCCATGTCTCACTGTGGCTGAGTAAGGGTGTTGTTTGCTAAAGAACCTAGAAGCATGAAAAATAATAGAGTAAAGTATTAAATCCAGTAATAACTCTGAAATGGGCAATGTTAAAATACACTGACAAAGTTAACTTTTGTCATAGAATTGAATGAGTGTACACTGAAGGCAGACTCTTGCAGGAGTGTCACATAATTATGAAAGTATTTCAGTGCCACATTGTCTTTACAATATGCTTCTCAATGAAATTTTCATATGAAGAAGTTTCATTTTTATTCTTGAGGGACAGAAAAGTTAGTAACTAAAAAGGAATTTAGGTGACCAGAGTTGTAGTAACCTTGTTAAATATACTTCGAATTTTAAATTTTTTTTAACTGTCTTTCTAGACTGTACCAAGGTTTATTGTAGTCTGAGCTTGTAATAGTATTAATCTTCTTTTTTTAAATGTATTTACTGATCGGTAAAACCACTTATATTGGCCCTGAGTGCTTTGAAGTATCATATAATTCAAATAGCCAAAAACCAAGATTTTCTGTACCTTTTGGGATGCATGAATAGGATACCTATAAAATGTAATTTGTAGCCATTATCTGGTCCCATGACTTGCTATCAAAACCTGTGTTTTTGAAATTTTTTCCAATAAGTTGCTCGGCATAAAAAATTGCTCATTGCAAAAGTCGTGTATACATTAGGAAGGCATCATGTATTTGTTATTCACTTCCACTCAAAATAATTCCACGGTCCACAAAACACAACTTCCTTGACTAGGTGATTATTCAATATGAAATAATACTTAAGTGATGTCTTTACCAAAGACCAATTTTGAATTTATTTTATGAATTTGGTGTGTAATGCCATCCAACTGTATGTTGGAACCTTTCTTCAATGATGTGAGAAGATATCTCATAGCTAGATCCAACCCAGTACTAAACTTACCTGTGGTTTGCTACCATTATATTCTCTCAGTGATTTTTTTGCTTGGTCATTGGATTAGTTAGGCAACAGAAAAGTCAAAGGTGCTATGCTGGTGAATGTCAGCTCCTGTAGGAATGGTTGAGATAGAATTCTAATCCTCCTAAGTTAAGGGTGGTGGGAGATGTAGGTTAAATAATCACTCGCGGAAGAGTTAAATGCAAAAAATTTTATGGTGTCAAATGCCCACTCATCTTACAGGCCTTTTGAGTTACCAACCAAAATGCTTTCCAACTTTATTCAGTGTCATTGATTTTTTATTATGGTTTTTCTTGTGCTCTCTCCTGAAGGTGCCAAGTGAAAGGGAAGAGGAACTCTATGACTGACTGAAGCTTGACACCAATAAGATTTGTACAACCTGCTTTGAATTTCATTTCTGTGATTCACTGAAATAATTTCTCCCTTGATCTTTCTTCATATTTGGCCCTCTATTTGGGCTCATAATAAATGGAATATAATGCATTGTGTAATAATTGAATATATTGTAGTAATGAAACTAGAATTCAATTAAATGCAGCTCAGCCTCAAGTCCGTACGTTTTGACGCAAACCAAATAGAACTTCAATCATCAGCACAAATATTTCAATGGAGTCCGGTTATATTTTTTGATGATGCAATTTTTCTGGTAAAAAGTTAAAAATCAGTAATATTTTTTTAGGATAACAGAAGTCCAAATGATTATGGTATTTAATTACTGGTAAAACATGTTGGGGAAGAAGAAAGCAAGCTAATTCATGTATGATATGCAACCTATTGTTTACCCTAGTGTTTTGGGAGTAAATTTTGGTAGGGTTCACGATTAAATATGTTAAATTATAATAAATTTAATAAATGTGGTTAACTTGGGGAAAAGGTTGGATCCCAAGCCCAAAAAGCTGATAATTTAACCAGGTCATTGTGCTTGATACTCTGCTGTTTTCCAGAAAGCACAATAAATACAGCACCAAATTTCAGTACCTCGTGCTCCTAGTTTATATTGCTTTTTAGGGTGCCCTGGAGGCTAAATCTGCATTGCACTATAAACTTTATAGAAAAATATCAGAATCACTCTAATGAAACTTCTATATTCTTGGTTGGAATTCCAGCTGATTAGCATTTTGTGTTGAAGTAAAATATGCATCAAATTTAGTGTAATTGTGCCTTGCTTAATCTTCTCGTATCATGACTATAACGTTCTTGTTTGTTTTCCTTTCCATCCATTTCTCTTTTTCCATTCTCCTCATTCATGTCTCAAAACTCTCCAAATCAATGTACCTCTTGTCTCAATAACTATATTTTTACTTCTCTTTCCTGACTTATGATCCTTTTCATGAACTCTCTCACTTTTCCCAAGACTTCTTTACATAGTTGCAAATGGTGGATTGAGAATCAGGATGGACAGTTAGAAAAAAGAATAAGACAAGGATGTCCATTATCACGTGTGCTTTTTAACATGGTATGTGGAGGAAATGGTTGAAGAGACATGTTTAGAACTGAAGATGGAAATGAATCCAGAATTTGAATTGTCCGCTGCAAGTCAGTGGACAATTAAAAAAATCAGTTAGGTTTGTGGGTGATCGAGCTTTAGTTATTCAGGCAGCCGAGGGGTTGCGAGCATTGCTGAACACATTGGAAAGTCAATGAGATAGGTAATACTATATTTATTCACCATCAGACACAGTGTACAGTATTGAAAAAAATGACAGGTGTGTAAGATGCATCCATGGTATAGATCACATTTTTCCCAAATAGAAGTACAGAATACCGTAATGGCAGGAAATGAGTATACACTTAAGTTTGGAATTGATGTTGGTCCTTAAGCTACCATAGTAAGGTTTGATGTTTTCACGTGCATACCTGTGATGGTATGGGATGAGAATAAATTTGAACAAAACAAAGGTTGTGTGGTTTTCAAGAAAGAGAACAGCTAAGTGAAATATTACAATAGGAGCTCATAAACTAGAGCATGAGAATGAAGTAAAAATAAAAGCCTACTTCAATGTCTTTACTCTTTGCATGCTTTATTCTAAAACACATCCTAAATGGCAAACTTCTTACCTTCTCTAGTTTAAGCCTCCCAATATGAATCATTCTTAATGTTAATTTTTATCTTAGCCTTCCTCTTTCTCAAAAATCTTATGACATTCATTTATAATGATTCTTATTCCTTATCTATCAAGCTGATTCTGTAATTCACCCTGCAACATTGAAAACCCTTGGTATACTGGCTAACAAAGTCTGATCATCTGAAAATCAGACTTGATCAGTTTCTCACTGAATATCCTTCCTTTAATTAGCCCTTCCCATGCCTCTTGTACCATAGTTGAAAAGAGCACATATAACTGCAAATAACTTTCATTAAGTTTTTGGGGAATTGAAAGTTACGTTTTAACTTAGTTTTCATGCTCTTCAGTATGCATTTTGTCAAACTACACTTGCAATATGAATTGTCATCTTGTTTGTTAGAACTTCAAAAATAGCCTGTGATTATTTTTATTTGGTTAACATTTTCTGATGACTACTTTTCGGTGTAGATAATTGCCAATACATGTATGAGTGAAGAGAAAGGCTTTCTTTCAGTTGGGCTTGTTTGCTGAACGACTGGATAGGAAATTAAATTAAGCAGTAGTAGGCATGATGGGGGAGGAGGGTGCTCCCGGGAGAAATCCAAATAAAGCAGGAAAGATCCGTGCCGACCATTTTGATTGTGAATTGAACCATGATGGAAGGGAAGATACTAGGCAAGTGAAGTAGAGTTAGGAAAAGGATAGGGATATTAGAGGGAATGAAGGGGGGAAAGAATGTGTGTGGAATTGAAGAACATTTTATTAAGTGTGGGGTGTCTGGTTTTATCCTATTTGGCTGGGCTTAGAAAAACAGCAATGTACAGTTCATCGACACAGAAACTTAGCTGAAAGAAAGCTAGACTACCAGATAGGACGTATCCATTCAATAATTAATAGATTTGAAAGGATGTCTTGTTTTGTGAATTAAATATTCAGTGTGTTACTCTAAAACTGTAATTCCCGTTCAGTTATATTTTGCTTACCCATTATTGCAATCTTTTCAGAATTATATGTTTAGAAAGATGAAACAAACCTAAGGTACCATCATTCCTGAAAGTAATATTAATTTTTCTGCCTTTTTTTTCAAAATTAGAATACTGTTAAATTCCTGTCTTCATTTATTGTCATAGTTCGTATGATTTCTTGGTTAGGATGTTCTAGTTTTTCAAATCCTCTTCAAAGCATATACAAAGTGCAACAAGGGTTTTGCACCTTGTTGGTCCACCCCAAAACTGCCAAAATGCTTGGAAAAGTATTTCAGCCCAGGATTATATTGGAAAAATGTATCAGGAGAATTTTTTTTAATGGCAAAAGAATGAGAATTCAATCTGCCCCAATTATTAAACTCTGCTTGTATTAAGAAAACATTGATGAATTAATGGATTTTTTATTTTAAAAAAATTCATGGATACTTTATTGATAGAAATGAGCTCTTACGGCTAGTAATATATAATAAATGTGAAACTCCAATAGCCGTAAACAGTTTACCTTTCTAAACAAAGTAAAAATGAAATTAGTTGGCTAGCGCCACAAGTCAAGAAGGGGTAAAAGGTAAAAAAGGATAATGATGTAGGTAAAAGGTAAAAAAGGAGAGGATAAGAAAGGTGAATACGAAAACGCGTATTTCGGCCACAAAGTAGCCCTCTTCAGCGTACTGAAGGGTAATCGTCACGACAACACAAGTCGAAGTGAGGCTCCTCACTTCGACTTGTGTTGTAGGGTCCTCACTTCGACTTGTGTTGTAGTGACGAATACCCTTCAGTACGCTGAAGAGGGCTACTTTGTGGCCGAAATACGCGTATTCGTATTCACCTTTCTTATCCTCTCCATTTTTACCTTTTACCCCTTCTTGACTTGTGGCGCTAGCCAACTAATTTCATTTTTACTTTGTTTAGAAAGGTAAACTGTTTACGGCTATTGGAGTTTCACATTTATTATATCATGGATACTTATTTTTTCTTTTTTATTTTAAGCTCTACAGCACTATCTTGCCTTTTTAGTTTCCCAGCGCTTGACCCCCAAAAATTATTGAGCACCTGGCATATTAAATGTAGAAATTTTGTGTATGATTGCACAAATAATTTTTCTCATGTCATTAACATTTCATTGGCTTATGCTTACAAAAGGTATTTTTTTATTAAATAGTCCAAATTCATTTTTCAGCTCTCGGAATTTTTCTCATTCAAAAAATACATTGTAATATATATTAGAAGTTCATTTGCAAAGTCACATTTTCAGAACTAATTTAGACTAAGAATACTAAATCTTTAGGAATAGCATGTTTAACTAGAAAACATATTGATGAAGAATGCATTATCTGATTTTGCATTAGTGAGCATTGCATATGAACCGTTAGTAGAATTATTCAATTCTTCAAGATTGAATATGTTAACTCAATAAAGTCACTTGCGACTAAAAAGGCATTAGTTACATGAACACTTTGTGATGCAACTTCTTCTGCCTTAATTTACATCAAATATGTTGGTTTCAATACTTGAACATTGTACGAGACTTGAAAATTTAGGCCTTAAATCTATTCTAAATCCATGTCATGTTTAAAAATACCATTTTCAAGGATGACACTAGCAGTATTTTAGTAGCCAATTCTGGAAGAGCTGATTTTGCATTAAGGTATGTTTCTGTGTACTAGGAGAGGTGCCATTCAATGTATTGGAGTGTCTGTAAATACTTCTTATAGAGTAATGCGTCAATTCCTAAAATCTCTGGAAATGAAATTTGTTGTCTCCGGTATAACTTAATTTATGCAGCAATTCACTCATAATTTACTCAGCAAATTTAAATGAAAGAAGTCACTTGGTAAGTCCACACAAACTTAGTTCATGTGGAATTACCAAGTTACTTCAAGTTAATTTAAATATCTCTTGTTATGTATAAATTGTTGAAATTTGATTATTGCTATTGAGTGACATGTATGAGGTTTGTCCAAAAAGTATCCGATCTGCATACATAACACCATGCTGGAACTATTCTCAATCATATCCTTCGAGTATTCCCCTTTCAACTAAACAAGCTACCATTGGTGCTCACACATCCTGAAGCAGCTCTGAGAGTCAGTTTTTGGAATGGCTTTCAGTGCACTCTTCACTTTCGTTCAAATTGTCTCGGTTTCATCAACTGGGTGCCCTTTGAGCAGAAGGGTGATCTTGGGAACAAGAAAAAGTCAGGGACTCTACAGAGGCTGGGGAAGTTGCACAAGGTTCAACAATCTTCTTCATCACAAGTCATTTTTGCTTGATATTTTCTGGTGTTGTGGTGCTGAAAGGCCGGTCAGAACGCGGGTCACTATCTACAGACGTGCAGCCATTTATAAACTGCTGCACTCTACCATTCTTTTATCTGTGTTTTGTCCATGCTTATATCCCCAAAGGCGGTCTGTATCATTTCAGTAGTTTCTGTGCAGCTCTTTTTGATTTTAAAGCAAAATTTGATGCAAATGTGTGTATCTCTTTTGTCATTTTCAGTTGAAACAAAATCTGACAAAGCAGTTAAGGTAATAGAGAAAATGCCTGTGCGCAAATTAATACACCCTGTCCGTAATTGCAGCAGCCGGTGAGTGTGTTAGGAGTCACTTTTTATCCTCGTACCCCTTAGACATTACTTAAAAACTCTGGCATGGAGTTATGAATGCTGATTGGATACTTTTGGATCACACCAGTATACCTTTGAGTAAGGATTTGATCCATGGAAATCACAGAAATCTAGGCTTCTTCCTACCAGGTTATAAGTCTGGCATTTTTTTTGTTGTTAGTGATATTCTTCATTTACAGGATTTTTCTGGTGATTTCTTTTAGGTTGTACATGTCAACTGTGAGTGAGAATTTATGTGCTTAAGCTTAATTAAGTGTATTGGTATTCAGTGTTGAAAACTGGTCATCAAACTCATAATCATTAGAAACATAAATGAAGTATAATTATTAGTGGTGGTAACAATAATATAATAATTATAATATTAAGTTGTTTATTGGTTAAATGTTGCATACTTAAAGGAATGAATTTTATTAATTAGTTGTATTTCTCATATTTGTCTTTCTAAATTTCCTGAAAATTTATTCAGAAAATAATTGTCAATTTTGTTATAGAATCGGCAGTGGTGTTAAATGATAGTTCTAAATCCTCACCTGAAGTATAGTCCAGAGTGTATGTACCAACCAAAACTATCTATGCATTTGCACTCCAAATGTGCATGTGTAATTTTCAGCTGGTACAGTGATTATTAAATAGCATTATAAAGAGAATTCCAAATTATTAAATTTTCTTTTTGTGAGTAAAACATTGGCAAAACTTTTTATTGCCATGGCCAGTCATTTTTTTTCATTTGGAAAAAGCTGGTACACCATTTATATGTTGCATACATTTATAATTTTATCACTTTATGTCTTCAACAATCAAAAAATTATCTGTTGAAGTCTTCAGCACTAAGAAAGCTCTCATTCTTGTATTATTCTACATAATTTTGAAATATGTCAGACCATGAATTATAGCATAATATAATTTGAATTAAAAATTGGAGCTAGTTCATAATATCTTATTAAAAAATAATCAAAAAAATTTACTGCAAATTGTGACTGTATCCATTTGCAGCATTATCATTGCATAGTCATTTCTCCATTTTATAGCCTGGAAGTTATTGGCTCTTGTATCTATTAACACAGTATGCTTTTGCTTATAAATTTGTGGTCTGAACTCGACAGGCTGAATTGCCAATGTTCTTACATTTCCATGATGCTTTAAGCACCTTGCCTAAAATGTCTTAATTGTTTGCATGAAAAAGAATTTTTTTGTGGCGGCATGGAATGCTTTTTCAGAAGCATAGCTCTGCCATAGAAGTCCCCAGACAGGGTCAGTTTTTATAGATTAGCATGCCATAATTTGTTTGTGATATTGATGTCTTTTCGTTCCTTTATTTATTCATAAGGAAAGCTATGTTCAATGTGTACATTAAATTAAATCAGTGTAAGTAAAACCTGAAAATTTTATTTTGAAATATTAAAAGTATGGCTAAGTAAGTGAAAAGAATTTAATGTTTTGCATCATGCTATGACTAGAAAATGTATCAATTTGAAACATGGATTTATACATCTCCAAACATAATCAATAGCCTAACATAATGTGTTTTGTGTGAAATGCAGGAAACTTCTCACAAACTGTTGAAAAGCATCTGGATGTTCAGCATTGTTGCTTGACCTTTTATAGAAACAGATACGTAAAAAATATTCAGAATTTTAATACTTAGCTGTGGCAAGATCAAAATTCAAATCATCTTTGGATATTTCTAACCGTGAATGAATTAACTATAGGAACTGCAGCTTAGCATATTCATGATCAAAAACATGAACAGTATGTTAAATATTCCAGGATTCAGTATGCAATTATGATGTGATAGCTGGAATAAATAATTATTATAATATTTTAAATGTGTCAATACTTTTGAAGGATCTTGTGTAGCGTGAAGTAAAACATGAAGTGCATGTAGCCACTACAGTCAACGATGTATGGAACAAAAGTTTGCTCACCTACATTAATAATGCCTATATCATGCAAAATTTCTACAATTTGCATAGGAATTTTATCCATTTGGTAATGAGGTTGATGAAATGACTCAGTAGAACAAGAATTGACACATGATAGTTGAATGATAAATCTGCAAACTCTTCAAAGAAAGATCATTATTGTTGTATTTTTTACAACATACCAATACCCATCATCCTCCAGAGTTAGATTGTCCTTAAATAGTCCCTTTTGAGCGTAATGAACCTCCTTAACTTTTTTCTTGTTCTAATGCTCCTTGAGACTAGCTGGAATCCAGTTTTTATAGGTCCTTCAACATTGCCTCTGCAACCTTCACCACTGCTTTCAATAATGAAAAATAACGTAATCGTTAATTAACTTAAGGGAGCAGGCTAAAAGTTTTTGGGATAGGTCTGGACGTATGGGACGATGAAAAATACTTCCTCGTGGGTTTTTGTAAGATAATTAGCAACAGCATTTTTGATGTGTAGCTATGTATTGTTGTGATGCAGCGTTCAACCTATTCCTTGTGACCTTTTAGAAAGTGGATTTGTGGAAAATGTGGCCTTTTGTGATTGATGTAGCCTTTTCTTTCATTGCGAGAGAATTTTCATTAGATTTCTATTGTATGCTCCATTTACAGTTCTGTGTACTTGCACTACATCAATCCCTTAATTTAAAAGACATATAAACCATGGCTTTCTCAGTAGATTTTGTCCTAAGTGGGCATTTTTTGGTTAAGGTGATGGCGAAGATTTCCACATACAGCTTTGCTTATTATCTGGACCAAAATGATATAGCCATGTATCATCGGCAATGGTAAACTTGGAAAGAAACTAATCTCCCTGTGACATCAATTTTAATTGTGAAAATGCAATCACGTGAACATTCTGTTATAAGGGAACAAGCAGTCTTACCCACCTGCTGTACTCGCATCTCATTTGCAATATTTCTGTTATCAACATGTAGATGGCACTCAATGGAATTTTCAATATCTCTGATGGTGCTGTTAACATTATTAAATGATGTTTCTTGCGATGGCAGCAGTGGCATTACTGTTTACTTCTGTAAGGGCAGTTACTGGGACTCTGGATCCACCATTCCTTGGAATTGTCTTCCCTGAATTTAAAATGTATTTGTCCATCTTTTAACTGAGGAATAGGGGAGAATAGGCTCTTTATAAGCCTTCTGTTCTACTATGTAGGTCTGATGACTTGTTCAGGCAAAAGCAAAATTTCAATGCATCATATTGCTCATGAATTGTTTTCTCGGTTACTGCTGTGGGCTAACAGGGCATGTTTCAACTTGCATTGGCTGCTGCTGATGCAATGCTGAGTCAAATCAATTAAACTTGTGTCATGTATGCATTATGCATGAAGTAAGCAATATAGCATAAAATAAAAAAATTGTTCTGAAGTTGAAGTCTAGTGTTGTCTGTTATACTACCTTGATCAAAAAGTTCCCGGAATAACCACCGTGTGGCGCTCCCATCGTTCCGATTTGAGTTCTGTTTTTTTTGTTAAATTGGTACATCTGTTGTTGATATTCCCTTTAAATCTTAGTATCATAACTTGACATTTGCAAAAGTTACGTAGCCAAGAGTACATCTATCTCTGTGTGTGTTGGCGATTTTTTACAATTTCAGAAATGGATTTAAATTTGCAACAACGAACTTGTATTAAATTTTGCGTAAAAAACGGATTTAGTGGCGCACGGACGTTGGAAATGTTGGAAAAGTGTTTCGGCAACGATTCTCTAAAAAAAACGGTCGTTTACCAGTGGCACGAGCGGTTCAGAAGTGGTCGTGAGTCAATCGAAGATGATGAACGCAGTGGCAGACCATCGACATCGAAAGTCGGTGAAAAAATTGATAAAGTAAAAGAAATGTTGGTCAATAACCGCAAATTAACCATCAGAGAAATAGCGGAGGACTTGAACATTGCCTATGGATCCGCCCAAGACATTGTGGTTAATGATTTGGGTTTCCGTCGTGTAGCAGCAAAGTTGGTGCCAAAAGACCTCAATTTCATGCAAAAAAGAGACCGTGTTGACGTCGCAAAAGACATGATTTGCGAGGCTGAATCCGATCCCACATTCATCAAAAGGATCATTACTGGAGACGAGACGTGGGTTTATGAGTACGACACGCAATCCAGACATCAGGCAAGTGAATGGCGTTCACCAAATGAGCCGAGACCAAAAAAACCACGTCGTTTTCAGTCAAAAAAGAAGGCAATGCTGACGGTTTTCATGGATTACAACGGTGTAGTGCATCATGAATTTTTGCCAGAAGGCCAGACAGTAAACAAAGAGTATTATTTGGGCGTTATGAGACGTTTGCGTGAAGCAATTCGCCGAAAGAGACCAGAAATGTGGGCAGAAAACTCGTGGATTTTGCACCATGATAACGCACCGTCGCACAGTGCTATCATTATTCGTAATTTTTTGACGAAAAATGCAACAAATACCATCCAACAGCCACCGAATTCACCTGATTTGGCTCCCTGTGACTTCTTTCTGTTCAATCGAGTTAAAAAACCATTACGGGGAACGCGTTTTAGCAGCCGAGAGGAAGTAATGGAAAAATCACAGGAAGCACTGATGGACATACCGAAAACCGAATATAAAAAATGTTTTGAGGATTGGATCAAGCGCTGGCATAAGTGTGTTGCAGTCGATGGGGATTACTTTGAAGGGGACAATATAGATTTAGATGAATTAACTTGTATTTTTAATTTTCTGAATAAATTCCGGGAAATTTTTGATTAAAGTAGTATATTACTAATGAGGCAATTGAAACGAGGTGTGAAATTTTTTATGCCTATTTTTTAAATGTATGGACAGCATGCTCATGTGCTTATTCTGCAAATACAGAAAGTATCTAGTGATTTTATACTAGTTAGCTGATTATTTTCACCCATTTTCCATGAGCTTGTGCCATTTTTTATCAACTGCTTTGTAATGGAAAAAAAGTAAATTCATATTTATGAAGAAATGTACATTTTTAAATTAATGCTCTTAAGAAATAATTCCAGTGTAATATTGAATGGCAAATAGAAAAGTCACTAATTCATTCTTTAAATATATGTGTGGGGTCAGACAAAATTTCATTTGCATGAATCAAGATCCTGTCACCTGATGACATGCCATTCTGTCAACCTTAAATTGCTATTGCCAAGGAGTGGTAGGAATTCTATTTTGATAAGATTTATGAAGACTGGTGCAACTTAAATGTTACAGTTATCTTGCAGTTTGATTGTTGCTATTCCAGCAAGCTATCCCATGTTTATCACCCAGAGAAATTAAAATTATGCTTGAGGCCACACTTTTTAAGACCTTTAGATGTGGTATATTTTGATTGATGTTTTTAGGTCTTCATATGTTTCATGAAACTTGATAGAAATATTAATAATTCAAAAGTAAATAATAATTTTTAATAAATCTTCCTCATTAAAAAGCTTGTATGCGAAACTTTTGTAAGTGATAGGGTGATTAAATAATGATGACCTCTACATGAATACTTTTTATCCACTAAATAATTAGTCATCAATTATTATAAATTTTGCCTTGATGTGGCATTGCAGCCAGGAATTGGATTATTTGAGAGAGGCTAGTCATTTCTCTTATAAACTCACACAATTTTAATAAATTTTTCATCTCCATGAATAAATCATATCAAGGTCCAATGGAATGAAACATAAATGTCTTTTTTAACCTAGAATCATCTTTCCTAAGTTAAAAAAACTGAGCTCATTATTTTATTAATATCGATCGAGTAAATGAGTTGCTATATAAAGTAATCAGCTCATTGAGGTCCAAAGTACCATTTTGTGGTCTATTTTTTTGATACTTTTGGTTAGGCTTGATTTCTTCATCTTTTGGATCTTATATGATATTTTCATGTAGCTCTGCATGAGTAGTGTGCATGGCTTCCTATGTATTAATTAAAATCATTTTCTACTGTTGACATTAATGACATAATCGTTAAAATGTATATTTCCCAAAGGGTATAAACAGAAATTCTACAGAAATGAAGAAATTTGAGTGGTTCAAATGTGATTCCTTTAGTTGAATTATTGGCACAGATTGGAGCTGCTGATTAAATGAAACTCCATTATTTTTGTCTTCTGATCTTTAACTTGTGAACTTTTTGCAATTATGGCTGTCAATTTTAGTTGCTCCACTTTCTCATTAAAAAAAATGAAACAATTTTCCTCAAGAAAATAATTGGTGTAATTTTGCTTTACATTCTATAGGTGTAGGAAAATCATTAGTTATGTTCAGTTATTGTACTGCTTGAGTCAATTTTTTTATTAAGCATTGACATTTCATAGTTGATTTAAATAATATATTTCAGCATCAGTTATGACTATCTTCAGTTGAATTATTCAGTTTATTAATTTTAAGTCATTGTATTGTAGACTTGTTTATTCATTCCTGAATATAATCCCACGTTCTTATCCTTCCTTCTACACCATGTATTTTGTCAGCCGAATGAGTTTGGCTTAGGATTGTCAATGGCAATTTTATAGTTGAAACAAGCGGTTAATGCTGTATTTTTGTATATCAATGACACTATTAAGCACTTTTTTAGCGATTTATTCTAATTTTTCATAGATGGATTTTTTAATTTTATTGATTTGGCTAAATGTTTCAGTTTTAATTTATTTTTGATTTACTTGTGAGCTGGTGATCATTTATTTCTCTTCTCTCTTAACATCACCTTTCATGTTTGCAATGCAAAGGTAGGATGATAGGACCTTTCATTATTTAGTCTGATATAATTTTGCAACATAGCCAGTTCATTTAGAGCATCACAACACAAGTGAGCAGAGTTACATTTTAGTTTAAATCTTGGCCAGTAAGCAAACCACCCATCATCATCTCAAAGTCACATTGGTCGTATTTCATTCTTTAGTTCTGCTTCAAGTAAAGCAGTTTAATTGTATTTCTGGAGTCCTCTCATACTGATCATCAAAATAGATTAAGTTCAAATGGATTTCATTAATAGTTAGTGTGTGGAGATTAGGTAATTGATTTTTTACTGGACTCCACTTTGTAGAGCATCTGAGCACAATATTTTTTTTCTATTTTTTCGGTTAGTAAAGGAATGATTGGTAGGATAGGTTGCAATTACTTGAGTTGTAATGGATGCTGTGTTCAGTTCTTGTGACATCTTGAAGTATCTGCATTCCTGCATGTCCCATTGCATGGGTGAGCTGCATTTGTCGTAGAATTTGAATCAATCATATCATATCCGTAACACCTTTTGCTAATTCTCTTGTAATTTTCTTTATTCTTTTGCTGCTGCTTCATGTGTGTAGGTGTCACCAGCCTGACGAAAATGTGAATTTCCTCTGCAAACAAAGAACTAACCTCACTGATTCAGACTATTGCCAGGTTTGTATGAAGTAGGCAGGGAAATTTTGAATGATGACTCCTCTTGAGCCTCTTTTTAGTCATCTCTGTGATACTAGATCTTTTGGGATTAATTAATGGTTGCTTACAGAATTCATCCACCAATACAAATCACTTCTTACAATGCATGCTAATCTGTTATTAACTGTAATTGATTTTGTTTGAACTAATGAAAGGCATACAATCGAATATTTAGATCTTAATCACTACAAATAGTAATACCTTGATGAACATTTTTTATCGCCATATCTTCAGACGGTTTAATGTGAGCCATATTGTTTAGTTATTTATTCTCAGAGAAGAAAGAATATATCTGCAGTATCGCCACATAAATATAAAAAAATGCAAAGGAAATTGTAGATCAAGACAGTTTAAGTTTTGCATGAATTTTTATTATCTTCTAGTCACACAAACCTCTAGTATTCACAGAACTACTTTTCCCCTAGCTGAAACTAATCCATTTCCTTCAGGCTAAGAGGTAATGCACACTGGCTAATGCTAACAACAATATGAAGTGGTGTTGGAAATAGTTGTGGCGGTGGGAGGGTATGCTGTCGTTTACCCAGAATTTTTGCCTGTAGTTCATTTGCGTATGAATGATTAAAAAGCACATAATTTCAATGAATCCTATGATTTTTTGTTACTTAGACAATTTGGAAAAACAATTGAGTTTTAATGGAAAGAAGCAGTGTGTTCGATGAATCATTGCCCCTAAAACTTTTTACCCACCTACAAAATGTTTTTTTCTGGCATATATCCAATTGAAGCAGCATAACATAATTTTAAATATATTACTTTGTCCAATGTTTCACATGTATTTGTAACTCCAAAATTCCAACTGTAATGTATTCTATGCATTTTTATGGTTGACATGGTGTAACTTAAGTTTTATTCTAATTTTATTTTCCTTAAAAATGGAAATATGGTGCAATGCAATGCTATTTCCTCATTTGTTCGGCAACCCCGGCTGTACTTGGATGTTTTGTAAGTGTTTTATAGAGTGAATTGTACTGATTTATTTTGTAAAAATGCAGTACTTATAAAAAATGGTCTCATGAAACACTTGAAAGAGGACATGAATATTTTGCAAATTATGGATGAAAAAGCTGATGCTTTTTGGGTATATCTGCTGAATAAATTTCTGTTAGGTCTCCCAACTGTTTATGATCTCCATCTCCACTATTATTTCAATGGCCAACTCACTCAATGTCTTCAGGGATTCTAAAGCCCAAAAGACACTGAGTGAGTCAGTCATTGAAACATAGGTGGAGATGGAGAACTTAGCCTTGTGGAAAACCCAAGAGGAATTTCACAGATATAAAAGTTTGAATCAGTTAAATAGAATTAGGGAGTAGATTGAGGTACAATTTTTTCTGGTGCCATGTGTTAGTGAATGTGTCTCAGCACATCTTTTAATTGAGCTGCAGTAGGTAGACCCTGGGTATATAGTTTCCTTTCAGCATTTCATGGTATTTTCAACGTAAGCAAATTCTCTCCATGTTATGAAATAACATGAGCTTGATATTTACCGGCATATTACACCTTCCCACCTCAGCGTTAAATGAGTTAATATGTTCTGGCCATCTCAAGAAGTCATTAGTTGAACATTTCTATTAGCCCAACAAAATAAATGGAAAATTTGAATTATTCATTTTTTCCCATTTGGAAAATTGCGGTGATATGCTTATTCTTTTCAGTGATAATTATTTATTCAAATTTTACAGCATATTTGTCATAAAACAAACAACTTTTATTTATAACAAATGGAAATTAGATACTTCCAAATAGCATTATCTTAACAACAAGAGCAATTATTTTTTCCCAGTATAAAGTATGACCAGTTCAAGTGTAGTATTTTTCTTTGGTTTCATTGGTTTACGGCTTGCCAAATTCTTTGTGTAATTTCCTATAACATTGTCTTTTCCAATTTTGATAATTTTTACCCTATATTTGGTACGAGTACAGATATATTTATGCAGTAAGAAAGTCTAAAAAAGTAGTTCAGCTATTACAATCCATATTAACATAATTTAAATAACAGTTATTGATGCAGTCGAATCCTTTTATAACAAGTGTGCCATGTAATAAGAATTTCAATATGAGTGGTGAAGGTGTGGCTTTTTTTCTTGATGAATTATAGGTGAAGTAAATGTCTAATGGTGAGGCTAACTTATTGAATATACAGTGTTTATTTGATATTATGAGTATTTTGGTCATTTCATAAAATTGGAAACATAAAACTTGTACCATATTATATGGTCAGACATACATCCCATGACTAAGCTTTCCTGTTCATAGTTTCCATGGCTTGCTTGTTTTCTCTGAGACCATTTCAGCCAGACCATGGCACCTCCATGTAAAGATTCGCACTGAAATTGTGAACATCATATGAGGGTGGTCCCATAAGTACCCGGCCTGATGTACAGATGGCAGTAGTTTTTTGAAAAATCACTGTATTGGAAAGTACACAATCTAGAAAGTAGATGTTTCAAGTTTGAAGATGCTGCGTTGTTAAGTATTTGTTTGGCAGCCATCAATAGTGAACGTTTTCAGTGAATTTGTGGGAATGGAGAAAATCGGTCATAGTTCTATGATACAATACTTTTATTTGAAAGGCCTCAGCCCAACCTGGGTAGATGCTGAACTGCATCCTATTCTGCGAGTCTTGATCCTTCGTTTACAGCAGTAAAATATTGGGTAGCCAAGTTTAAACGAGATCGTACGGGCTGTCTAGACGAGCATCGCATTGGTCCACCAAATGGTAATGACTCCAGAAATGGTGAAGATAATCCACAAGGTGATACTGAATGATCGTCGACTGAAAGTGGGTGAGCTAGCAGATATATAAGGCATTCCAAAAAGTGCAGTACATCGCATATAAACTCAAAATTAGGACATGAGAAAGCTGTGTGCGAGGTTGGTGCCGCTTTTACTCACACTCGCACAATACCAGGGTTGTGAAGATCTTTCAATTGAGTGTTAAGCAAAGGTTCACAGCAACAAAGTAGAATTTTTGTGCCATTTCATATCCATAGATGAAACTTGGGTACATTACTTCACACCCGAGACAAAAGAAAAATCAAAACAATGGTTTCAAATGGCAGAACTGGCTCCAAAGAAGGCAAAAACCATTTCATCTGCAGGCAAAGTCATGCCATCGGTTTTTTGGGATGCACGTGAGATAATTTTCATTGACTATCTTGAAAAAGGAAAAACTATCAGCAGCAAATATTATGTGAACTTATTGCAATGTTTGAGCAAAGAAATCAAGCAAAAGCTGCTGCATTTGGCTTGGAAGAAATTGTTGTTTCATCAAGACAATTCACCAGCTCACAAATCCATTATTGCAATGGCCAAGACTCATGAGTTCATGTTTGAATTGCTACCTCTTGCACCCTATTCGCCAGATATAGCCCACTCGGATTATTTTCTGTTCGCAAACCTGAAAAATGGCCAAGTGGTGAAAGATTTTCCAACCGTGAAGAAGTGATGTTGGCAGTTAATGGCTCTTTTGAGGAGCAAGACAGTTCTTATTATAAAAAGCGTATCAAACTTATTGAGCATCACCAGGAAAAGTGTGCTGAAAAGAGCTGAAAGGAGATAATGTTCAAAAATAAATACAATTTTTTCCAAAAATTTTGTGGTTTCTCTGTCGGGTTGGGTACTTCTGGGGCAACCCTCATAGAATCTGCCCATCTTAGCTAATTTTGCCATTAGATATCAGTAACTTTATGTTAATATAAGCTGGATTAATTGCATATTTGTACCCCTGGTTAAGGTCACAGTACCTAAATTGTCTAGTTTTCAAATGTTCAGGTGTCCAACTAACCTGGATCAAGGAAAAGCATACATGATATGCTCCCAAACCTGGATTCTAACCAAAAGAGGTTATTTAAGGTATTAATCTCGCCAAAGAGGGTGTGTATGTGTGAAGAATACTCCTGTGAATGGTGCTGAATTTGAAATAAAATCGAAGTTTGGTCGGTTCTAAAATACATTAATTCTAATTCATAGTCATAGGATACTTTTTTTCAATAAGTTCGTTGGTTAGGTAATGCAAAATATTATGGCATATGGTACAGTTTTACTATTTTCCATTAGCCCTTTCTTGGTTGAAATTAGACTTTAAGGCAATCAAAAATTTTACTTGAGATATGGAGTTCAGAAAGCAAAGATTAATGGTTTCCAAGTTTTCCTTTGTTTGTGTTACTTTTACTTCCATTTAAAGGCATCAAAATAATATTTTCTGTGAATAGGTTTGGATCGCTGCTCCTGTAATGGCATCTGAAAAGTGGGTTATGTTAGTTGTACTAGGTCTGTTCAAAAGTATCGCGACTTTGTGTTTTTTCAAAAATTATTTATTTATTCATGAATATCTATTTTGTCCCCTTCAAAGTAATCCCCATTAGATTTTATACACTTGTGCCAACATTTTTTCCAACCCTTGAAGCACTTCAAAAATCCAATTTTGGTGATCTTGTTCCGCTCCTCCTTAGATGCAGTCTTTATCTCGTCAATCGTAGTGCAGTGTCATCCTTACTACATGGGCCTCTTCACTTTCTGGAACAAGAAAAAGTCAGTGGGGGCCAGATCTGGGTGATAAGGTGGCTGGAGCATCATTAGTGTGTTGTTTTTGGCCAAAAATTCGCGCACAAGTAACAATGTGTGAGCAGGGGTATTGTCATATCACAAATCCGGGCATTTGTGGTTGATTGCTTTGCACAAATTGTGCACAACTTGCAAGTAGTATTCCTCATTTGCCGTTCTACCCTGTGGCAGGAACTCATGATGCACCATGCCCCCGCAATCGAAGAAAACTGCAAGCAAGACTTTCACATTCGACCGAACTTGGCGTACTTTTTTGGTCTTGGCTCGTGCTGCAGAGTCCTTTGGGATTATTTTGTGTTTGGGAGTTTCCACGTCATAACCATAAACCCATGATGGTCACCAGTTGTGACCCTTGGGAGCAAATCTGGGTCGTCGCAGACAGAGTCATTCAATTACCTCATTAGCAATGTTAATGCGTTGCTGTCTTTGGTCGAAATTGAGTAATTTTGGTACGAATTTTGCGGCGACCCGTGTCATGCCAAAATCATTGGTAAAAATTGAATTGCACGACCCAATCGATATGTTTATGTCTTCGGTAACTCCTCTATTGGTGATCCGACGATTGGCCAATACTATTTTCTTCACTTCATCAATGTTTTCGTCTTTTGTTGTTGGGCATCCTGCACGCTCTTCATCGTTCACATCTTCTCAGCCCTCTGAGAATATTTTGTACCACCGATAAACGTTGCTTCGGTCCAATGTAGCTTCTCCACATGCCACAGTCAACATTCTGAATACATCGGTGCACTTAATTTCGGTTTTTACACAAAATTTGTACAGATACTTTGATCCATTTCTTGGAACAGGTAAAAATGAAGACTGGGCAAAGCACGTCCAAGCAAAAGAGTGTTCAACAATTATCTGAGCATTCAAAATGACCGAGCTTTTCGGCTTAAGTGAGAGACATAAGTACCAACATAACGCTACTGGAAAATCAAAAATCAAATAAATGTATCCCACAAAAATTCAAATTTTGCGATACTTTTTTAGCCGACCTCATCTGCAAAACAAATGCAAAACTCTGGATTCATGAGCTTGTTCCATTACAATAATATCCAAATAGCTAATTACAAAGACAGCATTTTTGTCACTCTTTGAATGTGATTCTTTTACTTTTACCCTCTTTACTTCAGACTCTGACAGAGTCAAGATTCTCATCTCTTAACCATTTTGTACATTAAACAACTGATAAATTGAAGAGTGGAAATGTTTTAGCTACTAATGCTGTATTCTGGTTCAAAACATAAATCTTCTCTTATCTCTGTGATAATTTTGCGCTTGGCCATGGAATTAGTGAAGAAGGAAAGAATGTCTTAGTAAACCGCTCAGATAGTCGAAGAAGTTATTTGGATTGTGAAAAAAGAACAAAATGAGAAAAGGGAGTGAAACTGCAGTTGGGCATAGCTCTACATCTGCAAAGGTTTATGGTAATTATATTACAATCCAATCTACGAAAGTAGTGTTGTATTCATGTGGTTTCAGGCATTTGGTTTTGCTGCTCTCCATCTAGGATTCATCATAAAATTGCACTGTTAGGAAACCTTGTTAAAATGGAAAGTTTTCAATCAGCTCTGGTAATTTCAGAATCTCAATTTACTCGTGGAATTCATGACATTATTAAAGTGAAGAATAATTATTCATAATTGGAAAATGGAACTGCTGGATTATGTTTGGATGCCAATGGTGTAATTAGGTTTTTTCAATGAATCCTATTTGTCCTTCTATTATTATTTCAATAACAGAATGTTCTTGTTTGCCTGTCAATCGAACTAATGCATCAGAGTACAGCAAAAATACAGGTGATGCAATGAATAAAATTTCCTATTTTGAAGTTTAATGGGTATTTGTTCCTCCCATCTCTTCACTTGTGGACCTTCCATCTACCGCCATACTACAGTTAGCTATCTCATCTCTCTCTTGAATCCCTAATGGTAGCTCATCATATATTCACTAGAGGTTGAGAAATGTACCAATAGAAGATCCTCAATAGATAAGTATTGAAAAATACTTTGGTCCAAAAGACCAATGTTAGTTCAGGCATTCCATGCTTAATAAGAATTAGATTTTGTGCCAAATTTAAATCATTTAATCTTTCAAATTATGCAATGATGCATTTGTTAGTCTTAAAGGTGCAGTATTGAAGCCTTTGCTTTGAATGGACAGCACTCGCAGCACATTTGCATGTGTGGAAAGATCAACAACTTGTTTCTTGTTTGAACATAATGCTCCATAGGTAACGCTGTTTTCTTACTGATTAGCTTGAGTATTGGACCCATTTATTGTATGTAGAAGAAGTAGTAATAGCATTTCTCTTGTTAGTTGACCTCTGTTTACTGATATGGGAAAACGCTGCAATCTCGATGGGTCAATCCTGTGGATTGTAGGCTGAGGGCAGGAGTTTTAGGCTTTTCTGTTTAAATCAATCTTAATTTGCATGCAATGGAAGTGTGATCTCATTCATGCAAACTGGTGGAGTAAGTTTTCAAATCTCATTATTATTTTGGTGAATCAAATTAATTCCATGCTAAATCATTGCAATCTCTGTTATTAAATCATTACCAATGCTCCTGAAGATCAAGAGCTTCTTCTCTTAAAAGCCACCTGTGTATAGTAATTTTCAAGGAGCACATTGTTCATTTATTTGAGAGGAATGAGTATGAAATGGCCACTCGTTTTATGGTACTTCAATGGGACTGATACTAATACAGGAATTTCTTTCTTTAAATTCTATAACTTCATAATTGATCAGCATTTTTCCTAGGTCTCTAAGTGAAAATTGTTGGTTCTTCATTCTGTTGATGAATTTATCATTGTTTATTTGGCTTTACTGGGTATGAGACCCTCTCTTTGTGTGTTACTGAAGTAGGACATTAAGTAAAATTACCTAATTTTATTAAAAGTGTCTTTCTTCACTACTCATTGAATATTAAATGACTTTTCACTGCCTTATGTTTTTTGTTTCATGTATGGATTTATTCCTTTATAATTTAAGAAGTATTGCCAGGAAATTGGTTTGAGCAAAAATGCGAGTTATGCCTTTCCTAAAAACATTTTGAACCAGAAAACCTTTCTTTCAATAGTATATTATTTTCTGGGGGTGAAATTTGGTTCATGTGATGATCTCATGTTTCAAACTTTTGATCTTACATTGTAGTTAATTATTACTGTACCAAAGTGAAAAAAAATGGTAAATAAATGTTAAATAACTATAATATGTTGCAAAACTGCTTTGGATTTGCTCATGGTAAATTGAAATTATAAAAGAAAACGTTTTCTTTTTATCAGCTGAGCTACTATGCACAACTACATTTAAACAGCCATAGGTATAGAAAATGAAATGACTAAACTCTAAGTTATTCATCAAGTTTTTAATTCTATCATATTTTCCAAATCTGCCTGCATGATGCCTTTTCTTTTTTCATTGATTATATTAGGTGATTGCTTCGAAAAGGTTGAGTTTTTTTATTCCTGATATATTTGCACCAAGTAAATAAAATGTGTAATACTTAATTAACTATACATAATCAGATCTTGTGAACCAGCTGGTTTGATAATATTTTTGTGAATTTCCTTCTTCATCCTAGGTTTTGAAGTATCTCCTAATGATGTAGGCTGTGTAAAATGTTTTACCAAAGATTTTTTTCACTGTATAATTCAGTTGTTCCATCAGTAAATAGATATTGGCGTACACTTAAAGCTGTGGTGAGTTTCATGTAATCTAATTCATTGTTGCTATGGGTAGTTATTGCGCATCATATTTTGCTATTGTTTTTGGTCTATTTGAGCTTTTAAGAATCATTGTGATAAGTGCAGATAAAGTATTTTAATGTTGGTTTATTTAGAGCTGTGTTACTTTCTGGACTCAGCATAGTATTCAATGTGCTACTCCATGCCTTTAAAAACAGATTGAAACTTTGGTTAGCAAATTCCAAAGAAACTGCAGAAGATGCTGCAACGGTGACTTTTAACAGAGTCATCCGCTCATATGCATTTCAATGCAACAATTAGCAAAAGTAGAATGACTTCACATGATGAAAATACATTGTTTGAGTTAACATTGATGAAGGTTTTGTGAGCATTTTTCAAGTTCTCTGAAATGTTATTTATATGTGCACCATGTTTTCTTAATTATACCATTTAATTATTCTGTTCATAATGCTAATCTGTACACACAAGAATATTTGAAGATCATGGGAAATATGGTAGTAACTAATATGCATTCCAAAGCCACTCGCTACAGTATGCTATAGGTTGAAGTTATGGAATGATAATATTTTTTCAATGTTGTCAGGCTCAAGATTGCAAACATACATCTTGTGGAATAAGACAAACTTCGTAAATTCTCAAAAATATGAATACGGTACTACTGGTTTCATCACATGGGTGAAATTTTTTGGTACAATTCTCTGGAAGGACATGTGCCAATATATTTCAAGCTTCTCCCATACCCTCCCATCCTCATTCCCTCCATTCCTCCCTCCTCCACCTCCTCAGAAGTACGACCAATCATCCCTTACCTCTTCCTCCCTCCCCCCTTTCTTTCTCTCGGAGCCTCTTATGTATAATTGGGACTTGTCCTTCTTGAGAATTGTATCTAAATATGTCACCTATGTGATGAAGCCAGTAGAACCGTAATATTAAATTTTTGTGAATTTACAAAGTTTGTCTTATTTCTCAAGATAATATTTTATTCCCTAATGGGAGGGAAGTGAGTCTGTAAGATGATTTCAACGATAATTGATCGTGTTCAAGAGGTGGGAATTAAATAGTACATATTTGGTGTTATGCATGAGTGTAACTTGGGTTATTTGACGAGATATTTTGCCTGAATTTCAATTTTTCATTGTATATCAATCATCATCATCAGATATTTATCTGCAAATTGGGTTGTTGCTGCTGCCCACTCCTTCCTCATTTCATTTAGGTTCTTTACTTTCTTCATATCTACCTTCATCTCCCTTTAAACTCTTGTCATGAATTTATTGTTATGGTGATTTCCACATTTTTTGGGCTGCGTCCGCGTATGTTGTTTAAATCCACAACAGTTTCGCCAGCTATCCTGCTGGTGTCCTCAGGTCAAGGGTGAAAAGAAGCTTGTTGTCCCGTCTTATATAGGGAAAATCCGGCACCAATACCGGGAAATTTCTTGGCCAATCAGGGAACGTCCTCATATTTGCGCAGAATAATTCTTTTCCACGCACAGTGGAGTGGATATCCATCCTCTCTGTTAAAATTTTCTGGCCTTTTAACGATTTCAATGGCCTCTCTGATTATTCTCTGGAAGTATTTTTCTTCTTTCGCCATTATTTTAGCGTCATCGAACAGAATAGAGTGTCCGGGTTCACTCCAGGCGTGCTCAGCGGTGGCCGATGCTCTAAACTTTTTGGCCTTGGTTGCCCTCTGGTGTTCACTCATGCGTGTTTTCAGCGCTCTGCATGTTTCACCGATGTACCATTTGCCACCGGAGCATGGCACTTGGTACACGCCTTCTGATATTAACGGTGAAATTTCATCCTTGGGTCCGGGTAGGGTGTCAGCTATCTTGGTGGCGCAGTTGAATCTGGTCACCACATCATGCTTCCTTAAAGCCCTCGCGATTCTTTCCGAAGTCCCTGTGATGAAGGGGATGGTGACGTAAGCCTTCAGTCGTGGTCTGGAGTCTTCCTCCCTGTCAGGAACAGCGGTGGTTTGTCTCTTCTTTTCTTCCTTCTCAGCCCTTTTTTTGGATCATATGAGCGCTGTATCCATTCCTTTGCAGGGCAGTTGTCAAGTGTTTCTTCTCGTTGGCAATAGAAGCTTCTAGGAATAGAGCTTCTTTTTATCCTTGACCTGAGGACGCCAGCAGGATAGCTGGCGAAACTGTTGTGGATTTAAACGACGTACGCGGACGCAGCCCGAAAAATGTGGAAATCACCTACTCATCGCCACGGAAACCTGTGAACGAACAATTTATTGTTATTTTTGATTATCTCCATTAGTGCTTGCCATTCATTCTTTTTTTGTTACCGTTATGCATAGTTCATTATATCTTCTTCAACTCCCATTTCTAATTTTTTCAATGTTTTATTTATTTTTATTTTTAATGTCTTATTATCAACACCTGGTTTGTGTTAAAGGATTTAGTAAACTCTTCATCTTGCAGAATAACTTCACTAGTTATCTCTGGTCAAAAGAACAACACTCATTTATTGCTTCCAGTTTTTGTGACCCTAGTTTTAAGTTTGTCATCTCTTTATCTTCTTCCACTTATTATTATTATGAAAACCCTCTTTTGCCCCTTAGTGGGGGGCAAAAAATTTATAAATGGTGCAAATATATATTAAAGGATTGTGTTGTTTTCTGGAACGGAAAGCCAGAAGACTTGGTTCCATAAGATGATAAAAAAGACTACCCTTGCTATATATAGGTAACTAGTTATTCGGAATCCAGTGTCTTTGGAGAGATGGTGCAGAGAAATAAAAATATCCGGTAAAATCTCTAAGGTGAATAGCTAATCTCATATTTTCCTATCTTGCCTGTTTCATTAAGCCAATGTTTCAGGTCCATACGGTTGGATTCATCTCAGATAGGCTTTGTACCACATTAAAAGTTACTTGAAATTGGTATATTTAGTTAATTAATGCTTTGGATTCGTCAATGTCTATTTTTACTGCAATATGTAGTGAATTTTTAATAGAATTATTCCAATGTGTATATTTGAGGCTCTGACAAGGTCGGAACCAGGTTTTCTATATTTTATCAAAGATGTCTCATAGTATGCTTATTCATTTCCTCCTTTCAGTCATTGGGCTGCGTATAGTGCATTTTTTCTTTTATATGAATTTCTACTGTTTACATGGTAAATTACCTCAGTAGCATACCCAGGTACCATCTATTCATGGTGATTTTAATAACTTGCTTTTATTTCTCAGGAGGAGGAAGCCAATGTTGAGGAGGAACATTATCATGCAGTGGAGCTTGGAAGGGGGATTAGGGGATTTGGTTTCAGCATACGAGGAGGACGGGAGTACCAGAACATGCCTCTTTTTGTCCTTCAAATTGCTGAAAATGGACCTGCAGCTGTTGATGGCCGTCTTAAAGTAAGAAGATAACATTTTATTGAAACTGCTCATTGAATTATTCTCATATCATGTTTGCTGTTTCTTAGACATAAGGCTCCTAGTTTTTTATGTTTTCTTTTTGTATGACTGTTTTGAATGTATATTTTCAGATTGGTGATCAAATAATTGAAATTAATGGAATTAATACCAAGAGCATGACTCATGCTGAGGCTATTGAAATAATTAGAAATGGTGGCCCATCTGTTAGACTTTTGGTGAGGCGGTGCGGTAAAGTTCCTCCTCCAGCATTAGGTAAGAAGTGAAACAAATTGCTAAATTTGCTAATTCAGAATATATTGAGTGAATAATTGAAAATATTATTCATTTTATGTTCACTTGTCTCTCTCTGTGGTGGTCAAAGGACTGCTGTAATTTTTTATGATGGGGATTGATAAGTTTATTATTCTTTCTCATTGTTCACAGAGAGAATATAATGAGACAATTGTGGAAAGAACTGATGATGTCGTAATCATGGCCCTTGGCTTTATAGTGGTGCATAAAAATTATTTCATGAGAACTCTCAGGAGATTTTTGTATCCATTGAGTGCTTGGTAATTCAATTGAATCGTGAGGAATGAAAATTTCATCACCTTTACCATGTGCTTGCCCATGTTGTGGGCTGCCACTGCCCACAGAGGAATTTACTCTGTTGCAGCCAGTGTTTTCCCTGTATCGTCTGTGGAGAAGGGGTGTAGACAGGAGGTATTTTTTGTTTTTAAACTTTTGAAATCCAGTGGTTTTGAGAATTACAACAGTTAAAGGATCCTCAAATGGCATGGTGTAGTTTAATGAAAATGTCATTAAGTGTTAACCGCTAATTGTGACCATTATCATCACAATAAATGGCCACAAGGTGGCCACTTATTGTGATTTTTACGTATTTGTTACTATCCTAGTTATCCTGGAATGCTCTAAATTTAAATTAAGAATCCTTCAATTGTATTTTCATGATTATGTAAATATTTATGCAGGAAGCTCGTTTGGTTATACAAATAATTTATGACTTCTATTCGAATTTATTTTGCAAACTCTCCCATAAACACACCTTAAAGCCAATTGAAAATATGATAAAAAATAATACCAGTAGCCTCTGACTATTTTTGCAGGAAACTCGTTTGGGTGAGCAAATAAGTTGTGACTGCTATTCAAATTTAGTTCGCAAACTCTTGCATAAGTATGCATTAAAGCCGATTGAAAATATAATAAAAAATAATAATTGTAGCTTCTGACTAGTGAGCATAAAAACTAAGCAAAAAATCAACTTTAAGGACATACAATATAAAATCAACTAATTTAGCACATTTTTTAATGAATATTCGAGGGAAAATATTTGTTTTGATAAATTCTCCATTTTAGGCTCCTTATTAACAATTTTTCTACGTTTCTCTTACTCTGAATATTTTCAGTATTTGGAACATTTGAAAAAGCAAATTGATTGTTTTTGAGCCTAATTTTCTTTTTCAAGAGTATCACCTCCAAGAAATCAAAATTAATAAATTTTCTATGATACAGTTTTTTACTCCAGTTTAATTTAAGTGTTGATGTTATTTTGGATGTCTCCAGCATGATTAGTAGAGCACAAGGCAGCCAATGCCTTGTGATTCTTGATGACCAGGAAGTGTTGGCTGTCTTATGATTCTGAAGGATGTAGATCAAGATGCATGTGCGTGAGGAGAGGCAACCAAGGAGTAGAACTTTCATGGTGTTGTGCAAACATGTAGATTTTTGTTGTTTGAGTTTTGCTTAAGTATGTTGGTAGCTCTTTTAATTTTTCATTGGTGTATAGTTCAGTAAAAAAATATTCATGGGACTTCTCTCCCATATTTCAATAATGTGGTGAGCAGCATCTTGTTGGTGTTTTCAGAACTTCTATGAATTTTATCTCCTATTGTTAATGTGATAATTTAAAAACTGAGTTAATTGCAATATTCTGTTATGACAATGATTCTATTTGAAAGGTTCCATTCAATTTTGCCAAATATGACCTACTCTTAAATTTTTTGGCTAAAAACTTGAGGTAATTTAAAAAATGGGATTATATTTTTGCACAGATTAAAAGTAGCCGCTAAGTTTGCTTGTTAGGCAATCGTCTCATCCTACAATCAGGCTTTCTTTATTGTGACCTCACATTTTGGTGCTTAGTCCTGCCTCGAGTGTTTGAATGAAAGCCTGCCAGCCATTATGAAGAAAGGGCAAAACACTACTCTATAATGTTCTCTCTTTTTTTGTGGAGTTATAAATTACAATTAGGTCGGTTCAATCAATCTCCCTGGAGGCGATCACCATCTAAAATAATGGCGATATATTTCAGACCATCAGGCAATGCCATCCAGTTGTGCTGCATCTCCTCAGTCAAGTGCACTTCGACCTGGTAGCTCTCTCTCGCAGCCTGGAGCTGGTGTGCTCGGCATGGGCCAAGTGGCTCTACCATCTGGTTCTGGTGCCAACTCCAATGGTCCACTCTGTCATAGTTCTCCATGTGAGCCAGGATATTGGGATCGCTATGCTCAAAGCTGACCATTATGAGAGGGACTCAAAAAACTCTCAAGTTATATCCATGCTGGCTGCTTGATGCTCATTTGTGGAATGAAGACTGGCCTCTTGTGTATTATATGGATGAAGTTTTTGATGTACATGTCCTACTCATCTCATTTTTTTATCACTGAATATTACTCAGGATGTGATTTTTCAACAAATTTTATTCAAATATTTGTACAATACATAGGTGAAGGGGTTTACACAGTATTACCAAGATGCATCCATTGGATGAATGAAATGTTCTCTGCTAAGAGGAACCTAATTGAACGGGTGGTTGTTTATTCTGATAGATGAATATTCTTAATTGATTGCCCCAATCCTTCTGATGATGAACAGGAACTCTTTCTCCATAGAATGAGAGCACATAATGCAGTGAATCTGAGATGGTGCTGCTTTTCATTTCTCCAGTGTTTATCCTTATTGTAGCTGATTGTATTGAAGATATGTTCATTACCGACATAAAAGATATAGATGATGATGTGTGCAATAACCCAATACACTGCCCAGCACAAAAGCCAAAGATTTCAATTCTCATCATTGTGGTACACTGGTTGTATGTTGGTGGAATGTTTTGAGCTCATGAGTGTCTTTAGAAGACATTCATCTTTCACTTCAATTAGCAATTGCTTGCAAGCATACCTATCACAGTATTTTTTGAGCAAGCAAATTATTCATGATCATGTTATTTAATATAGCAATTAAAGGTTGAGCACATAAGTGAATTTTATGTGCTATAGGTTAAAGTGCAGGCTTGATTGTCAACACAAGTTAGTAATGATGCTCAGAGAAGCAGATATGATTTTATCTTTGGTGTAGCAGCTTCTGTTATTTTACATATAGCTCTATTGCTTGCTGAATATGTTAAGATTTATTGAGCTGGAATACATGTGCAGTAGGTAATCCTTCTAAATGCAGATTTTCATCTACCATATGGTATGTTTTTAATGCCTTAAAGTGATATGAAGTACTGTTACAAGAGGGAGTAAGATAAATGTTGGGTCTGGACTGAGTTATTGTTAACTCTGGAAACAGTTAATTGTTAGTCAATTGTTAGGTTGCCAGGTGAAACCAATATGCAAATTATTTTGATCACCATTGATTACATTGTTGAAAGTTATTGGAAAAAAATTTCAGTGCTTTTAATCGCCTTACATAATAATTAGTGGTCTTTAAAAAGATTTTGTGCGGAAAAATGTATCATATTGCTGGGAGCCTGTCATGTCCTCAGTACCTGTGTTGTGGCAGAATTCAACTTAATTTAAAGGTTATTACAATATGAGAAGCATACCATTGTAGTTTATGATAGAGACTTTATTCGGGGCATGTTTTGTGAATTGGATCTCA
Organism: Hetaerina americana; assembly: GCF_022747635.1. Lineage (NCBI taxonomy): Eukaryota > Metazoa > Arthropoda > Insecta > Odonata > Calopterygidae > Hetaerina > Hetaerina americana. Next base: position 11,136,404 of record NW_027286719.1, on the reverse strand, counting down.
GATTGAGATTTTAATACCAAGATATTTCATTGTTAATTTATCAACAGTGAATATAAATTTTCCATGCAAATGGTTGTCTTCGTGTAATGGAAAGTGTGTGTGAGGTACAACTGTTAAATTCTGGACATTTTTCTATTATACTACTTTGAAGGGTTTTGTATTTGGCTTTTTGATAGAATTTTTCTGTATATAATTTAAATCTGTACATATGAAATTATTGAATGTGAATAATTCCTATACATTGAATTAAACTTTGAACATAGTGAAAATCTTTGTAAATATGTATGATTTTGCCAATAGTTATGTAATCAGGTGAGGTTATAAGGGATAATTCATTTCACCATTTAGATTCAGGCCATTCAGCAATGAGCAAAGTATAATTTCTCAGTATAGATGTTATTTTTTATAATATTTTAAGTTAACTATTGATGACATGCTTGAAAAACTTCAGTCATTATCAAACACTTAAGTTTACAAGTTCTACATTTAATTGGTATATTCAGCCTTATCTCACTTTAAATTAATGATTCATTACTTTTGAACAAAGCTCTTAATGTAAGCATGGATGAAGAATAGTGGTAAGAAATTCATTGGATGCAATAAAATAGAGCAGCTAACCATAGCTTTTGAATATTTATGTTGCTATAGAAATTTAATAGTTTGGATGCTATCTCAAGTGCAATTATTTTTCAATTGCAATAGTCCAACATCAACATATAGGTTCACATTAAAATTATTTTGTACTCACAGCCAATGTTAGTGCAAGGATATGATATTTTTATGTTAAAAATTATTAAAAATTTTAATGTTTGAGATTGAAACAGTTTTAAAGGAAATGAGGAATTGGTTACTTTTTAGTTGCTCCAAGTGTTAAAACTTTTAAATAACTTGTGTGTCTTGCCTGAATTGTATTTTTCAATGGGAATTCAAGATTTCATTTTACACCAAACTGGAATGCTGTTATTATTGAGATCATGTGCATATGGTGGAACCTTATTCTATTCCTTGAATCTGTAGTGTTTTATGGTCAACATGACAATATCGATTTTGCTTAGGCTGTGCCGTATAATAATTCATAATTAATGAAATTTAAGATTGCTTATGAACTATTCTAAATACTTTGCTCGTTAGATATTCTGTTCTTGCCATTTATACCATAGCCATTGATTCCCATTATTTTTTTACTCATGCCCTAGCTAACGACATAGTGATTTCTAAAAGTAGGCTGGAATTGATTATTTTTATTTTTAATCAGTAAAGAGTTTTTTTTTATCCTCCATTCTCCAAAGAATTAAAAATGTTAAAGAGTGCTCTCTTGATTTTTGGTGGTGATCTGTTCCTATGGGATCAAAGTGAAGATGACACATTGACTGAGAAATGTGCAAGACAGCCCTATCACTAAATTCCGTGAAATGAATAGGATTTGCACTTCTTCCTGTCATATGAGGCTACCATTAAGTCTCGGATAGATAATGAGGCACACCATAACCTGTTAGATGTTTCAGTATGCCTCTGGTCTCAACTCTGCTCTTGCCCATGCCCCATTCCTCACCGTGCGCACTAATTTTCTGCGTATGGCTCCTGCGGCACCATGGAAGTTCACTGAATTTAATCATGGACATCCTGGATTTTAATCTTTCATCTAAACATGAATAAATAAGGGTGCTTAATTCAAATTGGGATATTAGTAGGGATTTTAGGGAGACAAGAGTTGAAATTGACTAAGTAGGTAGTTCATTGTGTATTGTTGTACAAGCATTTGTTCTTTACTTGCTGAGTTAGTGCTATTTAGTGAATTCTAAAATGTCATTTTTGGTCCATGCTGGAATATATCAGGATGAAGGATCATAATTTCTCCATGGTATCCTACTCTGGTAGATTAATGAATTTTTCAGAGTGCATTCAAGAGTTTTAGATGAAGGTTTCACCATAATCATTTCTCAAGTATATTATCCCAATTGTTCAATATTCCATAGACCTACTGGATAGCATATGATTAAAATCGACATTTTTTTATCAGAAGTTAACAATATGTGAATGTTGGATGTTTTTCATGGGAAGTTATTGGACAAAAATCTACTCTCATTTTGCCAATGTATTAGGTTAATTGTAAATCTATGGTAGTGTGAAAGTTGATGTTACATATCCATTATTTTTCAATTTATTCAGGGTAATGGATTTATTGATATTTACTTTTGTCTGATGGTCTGAGTACACTCAATTATCAGGTGCTCACCAGACAGAGGTAGATATATACATCAATCATTTATGATTGTAAGATGTGATCTTGGAGACTGATAGAGGTTTAAAGGTTCCAGGGAAGCCTCATACAGTAGCAAAAGGCCTCGGTAAATGGCCATAATTTGTTATCTGATTTTGAAATCTCCTTTTAAAACATTGTATACCATTGTATATGACTAATAAAGTTGTTGACTTTTTATTTGCCACTGGATTGGTTGTGTAAAGTTGGTCAGATTGACTTGTCGGTTGCTGTGCATTTACCATGCTGCTTGATCCCACTGCAGTACCAGTTATAGTACGTGTATTTTTATACCTTATGAGTCCTGGGCCTCTCATTTTTACATCTTATGTTGAAAATGAATTCAAGACATGCATTTATCCATAAAGCTTTATAAGTTATGCCATGTTTTGTATTTTTCCAGAAAAAACTTAAGATGATCTTCATATGAAAGTCTCGGATGCAAAGAAAGTCAAAAATTACACAACCATTTCTATCATGTCAGCATTAGACCTAGAGGTTATTGGATGGAATTAAATCTTTTTGGCAGGTACCAATTAAGTGTACCTTGAATTTTGTGAGTGCATCCTTTAATTGTGACTATCTTTTGTTATTTGTGTATTTTTATAACCTATAGCTTTCGTGTACCATTTTCTTGCTTTTATAACAATGCGGTAGAACTCCTTTGGTTTTCAATAGAATAGAGTATGGAATGACCATCTTTGGGTTATAATTGACACATTGCAAGAAATATATGTGAGCAACAGTGAAATAGCATCATTGTGATGTAATATATGACCCAAAGAGACTTAATTGTGCTAATTGTAACAAATTTGCATTTTTAGAATGAGTAGCTTTAATGTTAATTTCAATAATTACTAAAATGACCATAAAATATTTTAGAATACCCATTATTGCATAACAAAATATATACCTTTAAAGGGTTTTAAACCCATTATCCAGCCACTGTTGCCCACCAAGCTTACCTAGATGACCCTTGCTACGAAGAATTTCTTTTTGGTGGCCATTAAAACTACTGATCATTAAAGGAGAGTTCTACTTGTTCCCTGAAATCTTTAAGGATATCATCAACTTCTAGAACACTGCTCTGCATGTCCTCTAGCATTTCTCTCTACAGCTCTTCACACTTTCTACTCCTCCATATCTTCTGAAATGCATATTCTGCAGGTCACCTAAAATAAACCGCTCAATCTGACTTCCATGAATTTTTTACTGCCTTGAAATTTCTATCTTCTTTGTTTATCATTTCATGATTAATCTTCATCTTGTTTATTTTGCCCATACCCACAATCTAATATGGCCTTTTTTTTTTCTTAAAGGCTAGGCTTCAGGGCCACCCATATATTGCCACATTTCACATGATGGTTTTAACAAATATTTTATTCGTAAAGTCCATTCATCCAAACCCTTCACACTCGGAAAGCTTTTTTTGGGTAATTAAGTTTTTATCGGAATTACTGTGCCATATTTTGAAAATGTGGGTCGCGGTAGTCCAGGGGTAGAGTGTTGGACTGCTGACTGGAGGGCTCGGGTTCGATTCCCGGGCAAGGCACTCTGGGCACCTGCAGCTCCACCCAAGCTAAGTGATTTTTCGGGTACTAGATCTTCCTGGGAAACCATAACCGGCACAGGGAAAGGAACTGGCCCCCCTACCCTGATGTGCGAATTTCATACGCCGCCAGGCTTAGTACTGGGTGAACTCTACCATCACCCACCAAACCGACCTTCAGGTTGATTACTTTGTTTTTTTATTTTTGGAATACTGCCCAGGTGCATGAATTGTGCCATCTTTGTCCTGCTTTGATGATCAACTGAGCCTTCCTATACTCTGGGTATTTCATTATACTTCCCTTTCTTCCGTCTTTACCTTTTTGCCATATCTGTAGCACTCGATTTGCTATGAATTTAACGATAAGAGCAATGTCTAAGATGTTAAAGCTAAAGTAGGCCTAAATATCCAGGATATTATAGTACTTGGTTGAATGAAATAAGGATATAAATTAGGCATTTATGGTGAATATCTTGGAACTGATACTTTCATTCACTTTAAACGGTGTGAGCTATCTTCATATTTTGAGCAATTGGCTTCATAATGCTGTGGATTCTGAAAGATGATGCGAAGAATATTACTTTGAAAATGTTCTAGTACTGTCATACTTTTTGACTAAATAGCACAGTTGACCCCTAGGACAAGGTGGTTGTTATTGTTTTCAGATATTATGTGTTAAGGATATGGATTCCAAACCCATTTGGCAACTACCGTCTCTGCTAAAGAAGTGTTTATTTGGCCATCAGTACCAACTCTCTTCGGCCCAGTCAGTTCTTTCTCTCTACATTTCCAGCCTCGTGAAGTAGGCCGTCCATCTTTACAAAACTGTTCCGACTAATGTCCATATCTTTTCAACTCTTCCTATGAATCTTCATCAGCTTGATTGACACTGTCCTAGGAAAGATTTCATTTCTATCTACAGTTGTGACTTGTCCAATTATGTTTTCAAAATGTTTCTTCAATCATCATGATGCTCAGACACAGCCAACTCATCAGTGTTCAATTTTCCCTTTTCGCTATTGTTTCTCTATTTTTTTTAATTTTAACATTTTCTGTGTGTATGTACTCACTCACCCATCTCAATGCTAATCCTCTCTTCTCTGATATGACTACCCCTCTCTTCTCTAACTTATGGCTTTGTAATATAAAAATAATCTCCTTTAAATTAGTTAAGGTCTTGGAGTTCTGGATCATTCATTACATTAGGCATTTTTCCTAATGAACTGGAGATAAAATTCCCACTTTCTGGTCTTCGCCAGTGAAGCAGTCTTTTTTTCCACACATTACATTACTCCAATTTGCCACCTCTTGCCTTAATCAACATGCATGTAAAAATGCCCTTTTCTGCATTCAATAAGGCTGTGGTGGATGGAGGGGAGCATGGTGAGGTCAGGAGTGGCCCTCTCCTGCTCACATGCCCCACGTTATCTATTGCTCAAAATCCATTACCAGGACTCACTAGTGGACTTTTAGTTAAATTATCTTTAATGTGCGTTTATCTTTTTTCTTTGATATTAAGGAAGGCAAATGCAATAGTTATGCTCCTTAATATCAACAGGATTTATTGCAGTTTGGTGCTGAAAAAAATTGGTTCAAAATGAAAATTCACCTTTGGAAAAATGTAGAAAATGCTTTCTTTGAAATAAATTTTGGTGCCCTTGTTTAAATTTTAATAAAACTACTTGGATTAGTATATGGAGTACCTATGAGAAAAAGGTTTGGGTTTGAAATCCATTTGAATCATCCCGTAATCACTTAGTATTTTATGTATAAATAAAGGAAAAGACCCATTTGACTCGAGAAGTTGTTGTACCCTTGGGCTTATAGATATTCCATGATCTCTCTTCTATTTAGTTGCTAACAAGAAGTTTCCATCTGCCACCGAAAAAGTTATAAACATTCTTTTATCATATGCTTCCACGTGCAAGCTAAATTTCTCGTAAATTGTCCCTATCAAAAATTCAAAGAGGTTCTCCTTTACAAATCTTGACCAAGAACAGAAGGTAGCCCTTTTAACTGTAAACACAGGCTTAAAAAGTGCTAACCCGCGGGATCTCACGCTAATGAATATGATGTATAATATTACTTTTAGATTGTTACTATTCGTTTGAAAATAATATAGAACCCTTCTTATAACAAAAATAAGCGTTCTTGAGAGCGATGTGGGAAACGCTAGCGCTTCCTGGAACTTGTGCAACAGTCCGTTCGCATGTGCAATCAAAAGTTACCCACCTCATTCTATTGGTTGGCTGATACATATTGGTTAAAAGAGGGCCTGGGAATTTGGTCGGATGAAAATCTGTGATGCTTACTGAAATCGCTTAGGGTGTGTCGCCTTGATGCCAATCGAACCACTAGCATAAGGAAATCTCCAGAATTATTTTACTTCATTTATAGACCTTCACGGAATTCGCTGTTTCAGCATTGGTAATATATAAATTTCAATGAATATGTGAGAAAATTTTAATGCTGCGATAAAACCTATTTAATCAATGGGTTTTCTTTTATCTGATAGAACTCCATTGCACTAAAATCGTGATAAAATGCTAACGTTCAAGACCAAAGCATGGACCTGGATAATCACAAAAACGTGGGAAATGACATTATTTTATTTAAAAAAATAAAACCTGCCGACAAAAATGAAATGGCTTACGTTCTCCATATATATTATAGAAACAAAAGCGTATTGGTAATTTTCAATACTTTTTCTCACAATATTACTCAGAAGTATTTGTTTATATGGTAAGGAACGATGCAAAAAAGTTAAGTCTAATCCCATTAACTACGTATTTTGGTTATCTCAATAGTTTCAGCCTCAACTTTGTGGAAGTTCATTTTAATAAATGAAAAAGAAAAACTTTGTTCCAATCCACCAATTATAAGTGGTGGATTGGAACAAAGTTTTTCATTTACGTATTTTGGTTTTACTTCGGGGACTTTTGCCCAATTTTGACATTAAATAGTTCAATTATAGCATGTAAAAACATGCGCATTTTACTACAAATCAACTCATTGCGGATAATTATATAAAATTTCAAAAAGGTTCGCGGAACATGGGATAATAAGAGAATGTTTAGTTTGCGATGGGTGACAGCTGGTGTAGTGGAGTTACTGTTGTTTGTTAGTGGATTTTATGAGGACAAAGCTGCGGAATTTTTGATTGGTGAGAGATGTATTAACGTCGAGGAAAGTGTTTTCTTAAGTGAAGTTGGTGGAGGTAAAAAAGAGAGAAGAGAAAGCATCGATGGAGTAAATAGATTTTTTAAATGAATCAATACTATGTAAACAGTGAGAAATATATCATCTAACCTAGAAGAGAGGTTGCAAGGGGTAACAGGAAAGGACATTTTAACCGAGGAGGCCAAGATCCCTCTCTGAAGAGGACTGCTTTGCAGTCGAAACACAATGTCAGCTTCTGGGCACTTTCCTTACCTTTCCACAAAGTGCGAGTCACAGTACTAACGTCGGAAGAGATTCCACTGTAGACCTGTGAGTGAGTTTTGCAAAGGGTAAGACGTATTCGCATACCCAAGCAAGTGAGTGATTGGCGGGCCACTGGTTCAGGGGGAAACCTCTCGAAAGCCCTGGTTGTGTGAGTGCCTGCGACTAGCAAGGATCAAAGCTCTTTAGTACATCCAAGCTAGAGAGTTTGTGATTAATTTGATTTTATTCTTATTATATTACGTTTGGCTGACGGGCCACTGGCGTAGAGGGAAACCTCTCGGAAGTCTTGATTGAGTGTGAGTGCTTGAGACTAGCGAGGATCAATGCTGTATAGTATATCCAAGCTAGAGGACGTGATTTATTTCATTTCATTACGTGTGAACGGCGGGCAGCTGACGCAGAGATAATTCTCTCGTTAGCCCCTGACTGCTGAGTGTGTGACAAGGGCGAGGGTCAATGCTATCTAGTAAACCTTAGCCAGACATATTTTGCTTCTAACCGTTTGCGTTATCTATTTATTTTAATTATTTTTAGTATTTTTATTATATTAATTTTATTTTCAGTTATTTTTTATTTATTTACTGCATATATCTTCTCTAATTTCCCTCGCCCATCCTTTGCCCATTGATAAGAGTAAGGCTGGGGTTGACTCTTCCCATAATATCGTAAATGGATGCTAGAAAGTACTAGGAAAACCACCGGCAAAAATACTAGACCGAGTTTTTTCGTCCGCCCTCTAAACGGTTCTTATCGTAGATTAATTTATTGTCGTTCAAATGACGCAGGGGAACTTCCTTCCTGAATTCAAGAAGTTGTCCCGGGTTTCCCACCGGGTCAGGTTGCAGTACACCGACGTTTCGAAGGCTGACTCTGCCATCGTCTTCAGGGTGAAGTATTGAGCATGAAAAAGGCCTGGTATTTATACACTCCGCCGGGGCTCAGGTGTGTCCTTCCTGAAGCTTGTTTAAATTGGCTTATCTCGCAAGGACAGCACCATGCTACTATTCTTACTATGATCTTGTTTAACACTTTCAACTGGTCTTTTTGGATCCATTTTGAGAATTTATGTCGGAAAAACAATATGAATCCCTAGGCAAAATCCAGAGGAAAACTTACTTCCTCATCTCACAATATGAGGACTTCTACGTCAAAACCGAGCAGCAGGGTATCATTCTTATCCTTCCCCTTCCCTCCCTCCGTGAAGGAGGCTGAATAAATTCCGCTGACCGTTAAGAACTAATATCATCCACACTTCCGTGACTCGGGTTTTGCGCCTCCTAAATGACTCACTAGTGTTTTATCGAAGGGTAGAGACGCAGTTCTTTAGCCTTCTATTGTAGCTCTGGAGAGCCGCACAGCTAGTTCGGTTGCATGTGGATCGTCCAATAAGTTCTTCGGCAACAATGGGAAAACAATATTTTGAGTACCTTTTTTTATTTTTCAAAATAACCTCCTTTAGCTTGATACACTTTTCCCAGCATTTCTCCAACTTTTTTAAGCCGTCCAAAATGTGAAAGATTTTGGAAGGCCCCCAAAATAGGTATTTTTGTCGGCGATGACCTCTTCGTTCGAAGTGAACCATTTTCTGCCGAGCCATTTTTTCAAGTTTGGAAAATGAAGTCATTTCGGCCAAATCTGGTGCATACGGTGGATATTTTAATGATTCGATTTTTAATTCCATAATTTTCGCCATCGAAACTGCGTAGGTGTGAACCAGTATCTTAATGGGAGATAATTTTGTTGTTTCCCAAACGAGGATGTTTTTTCCTTGATTTCTTCGCTCAACCGGTGCAATAACGACGCATGATACTTTCCATTTATCGTTTGTCCTTTTCTCAATTAATCATGTAGATGATTCTGCGTGCATCCCAAAAAACCATGGCCATCACCTTTTCGGCCGATTCGAACATCTTCGCCTTCTTCGGAGTCGGAACACCTTTAGAAACTCACTATTTTGACTTCCTTTGCCTCAGGAGTGTAGTTGGTGTAACCATGTTTTGTTCTATTTTATGTATGGACGTAGAAACTCTTCAGGATTGCAACGTAGAAGTGCTATATCAGACTCAGAATCGACTCGATCGAACGATTGCGCTTATGACTCACTGAGAGCAAACGCCGCACCCATCTGAGATTTTTTCACATCCAATTTTTCGTGCAAAACTCAAAACACTGTACCGTGTGATATGCCTGTGGCCTCCGCTATTTCGTGGACTTTGATTCGTCGAGCAATCAAAACCATATCGTGAATTCCGTCAATCATTTCGGAGACAGTCACTCCCACTGGTTGTCCCGAAAGATGATCATCATTTGTGGATGCACGGCCACGTTCCAACTCATTGACCCAACTAAACAGTCGCAAACAAAGGGGCAGATGTGCCATGAACTTAATCCAACGCCACTTTCATCTTTTTTAGTGTTAAGCCTTTTAAGTAGAAATATTTGATCACCAGATGAAACTCATTTATTCCATTATTCAAAATAAACAAAAGTTTGTTGATTCCAGCGGCTACGAAAATGAAACCGCGCGATGGATTTAGCTGAAACGTTAACAGCACTCTAGTGAGAGAAGAGACTTCACTTAAAGGTGAATCTTAGCGACAACTAAAAGCGCCATTTCTTAGATTTTCCATGGAATTATCGAAGAATACACGTATTTGTGGTGAATGAGGATGAAAGTCTGGTTCCCCTAAAGAATTTGATAACTGTAATGACGAGGCATTTAGCTAGAATACGCAGGAGAGGGGAAGAAGGCTGGCCGATGAGAGGTGACCTCCACATGGCTTGTTCATTCTATTCCCAGTCGGGGAAAACTAGGTTTAGTGTTACAGATATTCTCGTGTAGTTTAAACTTTGTCAGAAGGGTGAACAGAATTGCATATTTTGTGGAATATTTCCTGCTCTTCCAGAGTTATGCAGGCGTACGGTGGCTTGTTTCCATCGGAGCAAATGCCAGGCTGTCGAAAACAGTATGTTCCAAATATGAAACCTATTTTTCATTTTATTAACTGGTATAAAAAGATCGATAATGTCTCTACATTTCTGACTTGTAAGTTGCAATAAGAAATCAAATTACAAACGTTTAGGGGCCCTGTCGCGGTATTTGTCAAATACGTTGAACTCAGTCGAGTTAGTTTGAGAAGGGTGCGCTGATTCATCTTCGGGGGGTGGGGGGATGTCTTTCAGTTGGAAATTTCTGAGGCTAAGAGAGATCCGTCGGCGCTGCGAATGACTTATTTTTAACTCTGTTAGTTAAGTGTTCTCTCCTGTGACTTAAAAACTGTAAAAAATGAACCCCATCTCCTGATTGTAGTTGAGAAGAAAACATCTTTTCATATTTTTTTCGGTGAAACACTTCGTGAAAATGGTAATTGAGGGACACCGCATAAAAAGGAATCACTGCCCTAATACCAGAAAGACAGCGTAAATTTGAATTTGCGTAAAGGGAAATTTTACTGTATGACATGCAAAAACTGATAAGAAATGTAAATTTCCTGAAGATGACACTTATGCGATGACAGGTGACTGAGATGTCAGCAATTGTACCATGTTATAATTTTCGAGGAATTCAGTTTTTTATCCATTCTATGTGATACGATTTCACGGTTTGAAATGATAGTTGATGTAGCATAGGATACCTGCACATAGTAGTGACACTTGAAAGGAGAAAGAAACTCAGGCTGTTGCTCTATTTAATATCATGGATGAAAACTTTCATGGTACTGTGAATGAGCTCAAGCAACCAGACATTAGCAGATGAGTTCCCTAACAGTCTTTTGATGACACTCTCTCCCCTTCAATAATAGGGTTGTTGTTTTTTGACGTTTTAACATTGTAACTGGGTAAATAGGGGAAAGATAAAAAAATGGAAAATAATTATTATTTTAAAATTCCTATGAACTACAATTTGGACTCGGTGGAATAGCTTGTACACTCTTGATGAGCCCATAGCCAGAGTGGTGGGAAAAATGATAATTTCCCTTGACAGGGTCAGGATGACCCTGTAAGACCTAGATTGAAGGTAGTTCACATAAGGTCAGATCAAAAGGTGAGGTAGTTGAAAAGATTGGGTGGCCATTTTATTAATGGTGTCACATACAAACAGCTGAGCAAATCATCTTAATTATTTTTCCCATGAAAACAGAATGAATGGGAACATGATATGGTGACTATGGCACTTGGCCCACTGGAATGGGTATCCAGGAGAGGGAGGTAAGACATCTGCATTTGTCATCTCAGAAAATTCTCACACAACTATGCTGAAAGTAATAGAAAAGACTGAGAGAATCATATGCATTAAAATTGGGACATTTATGTAGAGATTGTGTTAAAGGAAGGAGCTTAAATATTATGCAAGAGATGGAAAGATAGCAGCAATTATTGGAGTAGTAATTAAGATAAGGGATTATAGAGGTTACAATAGCCAATATTGGGTAGCAATGACCATAGAAGTACAAAGAGTGGTGAGCATACAGTAGGTGGCCGGTCAGGGTAACACTATTTTTTTCTTAATTTTATGTAACGGGCGAGTCCCAGATCCCAAAAGTAAAAGCATCTTGAAAAACTGTATTAAAATAATACTGGAAATATCAGCAAAACCTGTCTTTTTTTATTTACCACCCATGCCATGAAAACAGGATCCTTTAGCATTTCTAAAATGGCCACAATGAGCAGAAGAAAATAGCTAGAATATTACAGCATCAGCTTATTTTAGTAGCTTTGTATAAGAAGTCCAAATTGGTTTCTTTGGATTTATTTGCCTTGATACACAAGCACGAAAATGTTACACTTTAGAGTGAAAATCATGCTAACAAGGACAATTTCCAATTATTCTTAACTTTCAGAAAATTAAATCATAAAATGTTAAATTTCAGGACCATTCAGTTCCAAATGATATTCAAATCATATCCCAGATCTTACATGCAACAATTCTCCATGTTTTAAATTATTTCCAATTAACAGTAATGAATATCTGCTTCCTTATCCACCAAAAATATTTGAACTAAAATAGCACTCGTTGAAATGTACAATAAAGCCTTTAAAAAAATTAAATTCATCGTTTCCTCCCACCTAGCACATAACTTTTTCTAAGCTGCAATTTTCAATAAAAATAAACCGAAGGTATACCTTATAATACTCTTTTCATGAAATGAACTTCAAATTAAGTACCATACCTTCAAGTATAAGTTGAAGACAAAATATGAGATATTGGTTTCTAACCTTAAGTAAAAATAATTAAAAAGCTATAAAGTTAAACATATTTGAATCCCTATCATCAATGTTAAGTTACGAATCTGAGTTTTCATAAGCTTGTCATGTAATATGAAGAATTAAATTATGTCTTGCATACAATTGTGCACTTGACATATATATATATATATATATAGACACACACACATTCAAACACGAAATCCCGCCAAACGGCAAACAAATACTCATTTGTATAGAAACAGATATAAGGAAAAGGGATAGGAACTATAGGAATAAAGGACAAACACAGGAGAGGTGGGGAAGGTGGAATCAGGCAGATCACGAGTGTAAAAATATTTCCTAGACCGGGACTTGAACTCCAGATCTTTCCACTTGCCGGGCGGAGGCTCTTAACCACTTGAGTTATCCAGGAAACGTAATTTACACTGAGATGTGCGATGCTTCATGCAACCAAGTGCCCTGATTCTTTGGCCAAGAGATGGCGTTAGGGAGCTGTTTCACCCACCAAAGGGCAAATAGACAGCACACACAAGAAGAAAGGATAGTAGGATAGCAATCATACTACATTATATATATATATATATATATCTAATGGAGAAAAACAGTTGGAAGTTTGGAGTGTATTAGTCTTGATGTACTGATGTTAATCCACATTCACTCCTTCCCTCAGACAATCAGATACCTCAAGGGGAACATAGTACCAAAGAACTAAGGACCATCCACCTTTGAAGGACTGTGCTGTAATGTCACCTGTGAGATGGCCTTTCAGACATTCAATCAATTCAGCCCCTAATACCCTCCCCCAAGAACCTTTAAATAACCAACTAAGTGCGGTAAAAAACTTTATTAGTAAACTGGATGTAACACCTAGTATTGTGGTGGGTACAGGCGTGGTCAAGGAGGAGAGGGAATGTCTCAAGTTAGGTCCAATGGAAAATCTACCAATGAGATAAATGGATTGAAAATAATTTGCATAGTTGTAATTTTAATGTTCAGTATTCAACAAAAACAGGCAACACTTTCGTTAATTATCTCCAATAAAGAGCCTCCTTATCACTGTCAATATGCAACCTTGCCAGTTTGATTGCTTACTCATTTTTTGGCATGAAAATCAAAGCATTAACTTGATTCAAGGTGATATAGCCTTGAACTAGCATTGCCATACATACACAGATCAACTTTTGAAATGCTTAGTTTGGCTCTTGGCCTGAAATTGAAAAATTGAATAGGCCTGGAATTGATTCTTGGCCTGAAATTGAAGAATCAACCAATTCCTGAAATGAACACACAAACTAAAAAAGTCTACAGTTCACCACCCAATTCTCTTTTGTTATAATCTCTTCAACATAGTTTTATAATGACATGAAAGATTCAATGAAACCTTGCAAAAAGAGCATAATATCGTTCCAGAACTTTTCTTGGACAGCACAAACACTCTTTAAGCAAAACAATATTTTCACATATATTTATGTTCAATACAATAATGCATTCCATGCCAAAAAAATAAATAATGTTCAAGGTTTAGTCGAAGAAAATTATATGCACATTGTTTAAGATGATTGGAAATCATCTTCATCCTTTCTTGCATCATGGAATCAACCAACCTGGAATGGGAGTTCGATTGGTGGAAAACAAAAAATAACAAACATAATTAGTTTATTATTTATGATACATTCCCAATGCTTTTTTACCAGAGGTTTGCTAGAGAAAACAAAAAAGAAAGAGAGGCCAAGAAAATATGTTACAAATAAATAAAAATAAAAAAGTGTTTTTCACTCAACTTCCCCTGAATCTGCCTCGACAGGATCACACTCGTGAGTTTCAGGTTAAAATTTCTACCCTTGTAAAATTAATAAAATAAGACTTTTTGGAAGTAGACATATACATAATACAATGGTAGCATCACGTATTCAATGCAGTAACATGATAAAAAATAAAGAGGGTGGGAAAGGTAATTTCATTGGTAAGCTAAACTAGGAAATTACATAGCATGTGTCTCAGTAATCTCTGTGGGAAGGAAAACCATTCAATTTTTGCTCTCTGGATTCACCATAAAAAAGACATCTTAATTGACTGTAGAAGTTTATGTTAGGTTTTCACTGGCTTGTAAAAGGAACTAGCATCATAGCTTTTACTCAAAGATACACAGTAACAATTCTGATATAATTTTATTTTTAAACAACTTAAAAAATACTCGATATGAGAAGTAATTTGGTCAAACTTCTACAGAATGCAAATACTTTTGTACCTTACTTATGATATATAGCCCTTTTGAAACATTCTATCTCTAAAAATATTCATCATTTCTTCTCTAATAACAAGGAACATTAAGTTTGCTATGTGAAAAGCTTTAAATTAAAATATAAAATTTTATCTCAATTCATGACTTTTCTAGATATGATAATGTAAAATAATATGTTATTCAAAACTGAGTTTCAGTATTTTATTTGTAAACATTTACATACAAACAGCAGCCAGAAAATGAAAAACGGGATCCACTGCATGATTAATAAAATAACTGGAGATTTCCACTTTACAATACATCAATAGCCAACATTAGTTATATATAGAATTCTATTAACTATAAGTGGAACAAAATTTGCAATGTGGTGATTCATATCCAAAAATATAACCTATATATAATATTAAAAATTGGACATCATTTGCCAGGTAACATAGCAAATTATCCTAAGAAAATCTTTCTATGCTCTGCACTGATAGGGGAAACCACCCTCTTAAAACACATAAATCAAAATGGAATTAAGCAGTGTTCAAAATAGGCTTACTTCTTTTGACTAATTCTACTGGAAAGAGTGTGTTACATGCCTATAGCCATTAAAATGGTTCTTTGTAACACTCAGGTATATCACGAATATTCATAAATTTGAGATGACCCAATCAGGATCAGACTCAATTTGGAACATTATCAATTGTTAGGCCTGCTCCTTACTGCAATACAACTTGCAGGCTAATGGGAAGTGTTCCATTTCCACTTGAATTTCACATGCAGATTATATAAAGGGAACAAACTTTGCTCCAGATCATATGATCTTAGATGCTTCAGATGGTACTTCCTCGGTGCTCTCAAGAGCACCACCACCTGCTGGATGCTTGGGTGGTGTAACACTGGAAATCGTTGCTCCAACCTTTTCCACCTTCTCACTCCCATATGAGAGAGTCATGCCTTTCTTTAATCTAGATTCTTCTCTTAACTGCAGCCTTCCCCCTTCATCCGAAGAACTAACACTTGCCCCAAAATTGATCCCTGATGCTTCATCCCCTTTCCCCAAACAACCAGGTTCATCTGTTCCAGAGCATACGCCTTCAACAGAATCATGCTTTCCCACTTCTAATGCATTGCTTGCTGATGCTATGTGGCTAAATGCATCAGCCATGCTCTCTTGAACTCTCTGTTGTCTCTTTGGATCTCCAGATATGAGGCTGTGAACATTAGGAGAAGAACTTCTATCCCTGGGACATCCAGGAGAGTCCTGCTCGTCCAAAAACCTGTCCATGTAGTCACTGGAAGTGAGACATATTTTAGTATACATGAATGTCTATGGTACACTATACTTAAGTAAGGCAATAACTCATATTTTTTTGCAAAGTTCTGTCATTCTGTAGGCAGGATATTACAGTTAATTTTAATAAATTAATGGACTACATAGAATTCCATTTTTAAGTTGCTTGATGACATGCCTGATACAGGAAGTACAAGATAGATTTCAGAACTGGTGGTTTCTTATTCATGATGAAATTTACCCATGAGGCAATATTATAAAACAACTTTTATCAAAATTTTGACTGAAAAGATGCATGCATGAGCAGGCTATCTCAGCAAGAAGAGAATATTGTGAACAATGACACTTTTGTAAATATGAAATGAACGTACTTATGGTCATGAAGCAATGAAAACCGGATGGATACCAATGTATTGGTGGGTCACTAACATAGGAGGGATTTGTAAACCCTGAGTGTGCGTTTGTGTGAATACGATTTATGAGAGTGCTGTTATTCCTTAACACACCCTAGTAATCGAGGGGTTCTAAGTTGTTTTGATTTTTATTATTTATTTTACCTTTTTGGTGTGTGATTCAGGCATACATGGGTCCCTGTTTTTAATCACACCCAAGTGACCTAGCATGTGTGCCCCCTATCCTACCCCTTACTTGTAACTTTTTTTTATTCCCCAACCCCTCCCTTTTTAACCCAGTGCCATTTTCATTTCAATGACACTTTTTTTCAGAAAAGAAAGGAATTGATTTAAGTGTCCGTGACAGAATATCAAACTAAAGATTTTTCAGATGAAAAACAGGGGGAAGACAACTGTAAGCCAAGACAAACACACTGAATTGAGAATGAATGGGATAAAAAAGTTTTTTGGATTAAGGGTTTTCTCATCAGCTGGGAAAAAATCATAGAAAATATATTTAAAATGGAAAACTTCAACATATAAATTTTGATGTAGAAAAAAAAGGGACATGACATTATTACATTCTGGAATAGAATACCTGGAAAAATGAAGATTAAATACTAGATTAAACTTATTGTCAAGGTAACTTTTGTAGAAATTTACTTGCAACATCAAAGAGAATGCAAGCTGAACAATGCATCAGACCAGATTAAATTGGTAAAAACACTGACTATAAAACTGGTTAATTCAACACTCCCATTTATCCCTTAAACAACCAACAGACAAGCATATATAAACAATACAAAATGAAAACTCTGGCATACTCTGAGCAACCAAGAGTGGAGTTATGGACCACTGAAGTGTACTGCAAGCCTATTGATCGATACCTCCATGTGGCATCACACCACCACCTCTCACAGCAAAAGGCAGCTAACACAGATATACTCCCAGGGGAGCAGAACACTCGGATCATTAAAAAAAAACCAATGCCAACCATGTAATTTACAGTTTCAAAGTGAGAGCCTTGAAGAATAAATGATAGGGTCAACTGAAAGGGTAACCTGCAGCCATTGCAGCATTATAGGGAGAACAGCAATACAGTATTTAGGCTCGGGCAGACTAATGCAAGTATTTACATTTTTCCTTCAGTGTTTTTGCACTGAACAACTATGTTCCTGATTGAGTCTCTATGTCTGAAAATTTTCTCATTGGCAATTTAATATGCTAGCAGATACAGTCACAGATCAAACTATTCTAATTTAAATACTTTGTTTGAACAATATGATGGGGATGATATCTCTATACTTCCCGCCAGCTCTGGCAACAAGTGTACTGATTCACAGCTACAATCAAGAAATCACTCTAATACTTCAGGGTGACCATTCATTTTAAGGATTCTCATTACCTAGATTTTCCCTATTTCCACAAACATCTGTGCTGCCATTTTTCCTGATACTTTCATTCAACATTAGTCTAGATTCACTTTATCGAGGGACTTCATATGTGATGACTTTGATAAGTATGAAATAATATCACAACAACAAGAAACACTGTCCTCCTTGGGGAATCCCAATTTCAATATTATATCCCTGATTTGCATATCATGCTCTTTATGTTTTCTGAAAATTTGGCTTTTTTATTGAATTTTTTCCATGAGTTATTCCGGATTTTTGCCCATATTTCTTAACTGAGTGGCGTGTAAAAAGAGATAGCAACACATGCAACGACATTCTGTACATCATTTTTGCCCATTTTAGGATTTAATCCCTGGGGACAGGCAACAAAGGGCACATCCATATTTATCAAGTGATTTCGATTAATCCTTCATGAGTTTCTAAATTAACTTAATTTTGTGTATTGAGTCTTGGTTAAATGCATTGACAAAAGAGACGTCATAGACCAAAACCTTTCCCTATTTGAAAATAGGGAAACATTTACAGAAATAATATGAATGGACTACACTTATAATATTTACCATAAAATTCCAAAGCAAGAGAAACAGAAAAGAGGTGACTAGAACTTAAATGAGCCACACAAGACTCTCCGACAATTTAGAACTGCTGCTTGGAAAATAAAAAGGAATCCCATTTATAATCTTAAGGAAATATTGAGAACCAAAAATAATAGTTTCACTTAAGACATCATTTAAAAAACCATTCACATTGAAATCAGATGCCCATGGGTAAGGCCTACATTCCAATATGAAAATAGAAATATCCCTTCACTTAAGAGGACATATAAAATTCAGTCTGGTAGATAAAATTTTCAAACTTCAGAAATTACTTTTTAAAAAGAGTTTATAGTAGAACATCAAATGGCATTTTAAACTCAATTTTTTTAACTTAACATTTTAATGCTAAAAATGCCAGTGAAACAGACTTTTTAGATGGCGATGTATATCAGAGACTGTAACTAAGATGCAATACTAATCACCAAGGGCCAATAAATGTTTAATAATGGCTTATACTTTTCAGTTATGAATTCATAACTACCAACTGAAAGGTTATCATAAAGTTTTGAGCAGCATTTACAAGAAAAAATGTCCACCTACAGTATTTGTCTTAAGAACAAGAACAGGTTCACTCTAATTTAGCTCATGCTTCAACATTGAGGAATGTTTTTTTTCTGAGGAAATCTGTTCACAGAACTTGAGCTTCTGCGGCTGATTGTTCTTCTAGTCAAGTAGTAAATAGTAATCTGAGCAAGAGCTCACAATGAGGAAACTGCAATACTCAAAGAAGAGAACAGTGGAAGCAAGGATGCAGTGGGTGGACAAAATGTGCGTTCATTATTAGTCAATGGACCAGACACACACACAACTGGAGAGACAACACTATAGAAGATAGAAGCCTTTGGTGCTGGGGGGTGAAGCATCATGCCAAAGATGGAATGGGTATCTTAAGTGTGAAAGGAGGAGGTTGACTAAGAAGTAGAAGGCATTATGGAACACTACAAGAAGGCAGACAACTATGGATACGACTATCTCTCATAAAGTTGAAATGGATTAGTTAGGAACATAAAATAAGGACAAAATGGACATTTTAATGAGGAAGATTAACATGTAGCCAAGGAAATTTGAATCTGAGAATGGACATTAGCCTCAATTAATATTCAGCATGGGTCCTCAATAGAACCTTGAGTTATAGCTCCAATGGGGATCAGATTGAGCGTTATTAATGGCCATCAATGGTGAAATAGGAGAAGAATGATATGTACAGTATGAGACAAAAAGAAATGGTAATCAAGGGGCAGAGTCACTCACTGAGGAATAAGATGACAATTAAAGAACTTAATGATGAGCATAGCTATAACCTTAGGTTAAATTATGGATTTGATCCACTGCATCCTTAAGTTTAAACAATTGCTAAGATTATAAGATCAATATTTTTCTTAGAAACAATTAATCACCCCTTTCTTATAGAAACCAGCATAGATAACTAATGCAAAAGAGTGAGTACAAAAAGAGCATGTGCTCTTCACTGGATGATGTATCTTTTTTCTTCAAGCATATCATAAAAGCATAAGAACAACTACAATCAATCATTACTACATTCACAGAATACAATTTGCTTTGAAAATATATAGAAATTAATAATACAGATTAAGACTATTACAAGTTTTCACCAAATAATTATTTTATGAAAAATTGTTATAGTCGTCGTACCTGTTATTATGGAACATTTCCACCACAGCACACCTGAATCAATTTACAAATAAAATACTTTGAGAAGGAATCATAGTCTGATGAACTTACGTGACTCCTGGATGGAGTGTATATTTCTTCTTTTCCAATCTTGCTTTGTTAGCAAAAATATCATGCCTCTCAGTTTTTTTCCACAGATAATAAAATTGAACAAGTTCCCCCACAGATCTTGTTCGAACCTGAAACAATGATTTTTAAAGGAATGGGTCAGAAAAACTTAGGAAGTGACTTATGATGCGCAGGGTTATAGAATCAGCTAAAATAATTTAGGAATTAGACTAAATTACAGAGAATGGGAAGAAGTTTAATCAATTAAATAATTTTATACTTTCCACATAATTTAACGAAAATTATGCACCTCTAACTTTGACTTGAAAGCACAGTTAAGCGGAGGTAATTTTTTAATTTTCCAAATTCTGGGAGATATCCAGTCTTAAAAAACAATAAACACAGTAATCAACCCGAAGGTCGGTTTAGAAGGTGATGGTAGAGTTCACCCAGTACTAAGCCCTATACGGCGTGTGAAATTCACACATCAGGGTAGGGGGACCAGTTCCTTTCCCTGTGCCGGCTGTGGTTTCCCAGGAAGACCTGGTACCCGAATAATCACATAGCCTGGGTGGAGCTGCAGGTGCCCAGAGTGCCTTGCCCGGGAATCGAACCCAGGACCCTCCGGTCAGCAGTCCAACGCTCTACCCACTGGACTACCGCGACCCGCATCCAGTCTTATGACTTGGAATTAACATGTTCAGCATTGATTGGCAATTTGGATAGCCAGGAGGGTGATAATGGCTGAAAGCTGCTGTTTCTGAATGGCAGTGGCGTATTCGTTCCTTACGGCTGTCTAGTTCGATTTAGTCAATGGGAATGCTTTGAGTAAAGCTATCATCCTTGGTTAGGTTCCATATATTCCAAAAGTGTGTTTTGCTTCCTGTGTTATTTGATTGTGAATGCATAATTTAAATTCGGTAGCTATCAGCCAGGGTACATTCTTTATGCGTACAGGAACTGAACCTGCTTCACTTCTCAACTCTGTCTCACAATAATAAATAAATGCCTCGCATTAAAAGTAACCGATTATTCAACTCGAAACATTTCCTGACTACCTTCAATTCATCCAGCAAGGAAATGCTCTTTCTCACTTGGAAATGCTCTTCCCTCCTCTATCAAAGTCTTCAATATTCCACTACCAATGTCTTATATCCATTTTTACTACCTCCTCTCTTCCCCTACCAACCCTAGAGCATCTTTATCTGTTTTCCTATCCAATTATTTCATTTTTCCATTCACTCCACCTAATGCCTACATCTTAAAAGATTCCAATCTATCCTCATCCTCCAAGTACATATGGTGTGCACTACTACACTCTTCATTGAAGTTTTAACCAGTCTTTTCTTTAAAACTGTAATTAGGATCTCTGATGTAAGCTCCATCCTTTTTGCTAAAGCATCTTTATGTAAAGCATTCCTTACTACTTGACCAGTTTTTTCTAAAATATTTCCTGAAGAGGGGAGCAATGTAGCTGATGTAGTTTATGCCTCCCAAATTTAATGTTATACTTTGCCCCCAATTTCTTGAGGAGCTTGTTATTTTATTTTCTTAATACAGATTCTCATTTCATATCCACCACACTGATTCAGCAATGCATATAGCAATGATTGCAATCTCTTGGCTGAGCAGCTTAGTAAAAGTGTAATAAATTTTTTTTTCCTGAGCTCAGTACACTTATTTTCCGGACGAACCCTGTATATATATATATATATATATATATATATATATATATATATATATATATATATATATATATATATACATATACATATACATATACACATATATACATATATATATATACACATATGCATATACACATATACATATATATATATATACATATATATATATATATATATATATATATATATATATATATATATATGTATGTATATGAGTATATGCATATGTGTATATGTATATATATATATGTATATGTATATATGTATATGTATATATATGTATATATATATATGTTTATATATATGTATATATATATGTATATGTATATATATGTATATGTATATATATGTATATATATAAATATATATATATATATAAATATATATATATATATATATATATATATATATATATATATATATACATGTATATATATATGTATATATATACATATACATGTATATATATATATACATATATATATACATACATATACATATATACATATATATATACATATAGAGGAGTTACCGAAGACATAAACATATCGATTGGGTCGTGCAATTCAATTTTTACCAATGATTTTGGCATGACACGGGTCGCCGCAAAATTCGTACCAAAATTACTCAATTTCGACCAAAGACAGCAACGCATTAACATTGCTAAAGAGGTAATTGAATGACTCTGTCTGCGACGACCCAGATTTGCTCCCAAGGGTCACAACTGGTGACCATCATGGGTTTATGGTTATGACGTGGAAACTCCTAAACACAAAATAATCCCAAAGGACTCTGCAGCACGAGCCAAGACCAAAAAAAGTACGCCAAGTTCGGTCGAATGTGAAAGTCTTGTTTGCAGTTTTCTTCGATTGCGGGGGCATGGTGCATCATGAGTTCCTGCCACAGGGTAGAACGGCAAATGAGGAATACTACTTGCAAGTTGTGCACAATTTGTGCAAAGCAATCAACCACAAATGCCCGGATTTGTGATATGACAATACCCCTGCTCACACATTGTTACTTGTGCGCGAATTTTTGGCCAAAAACAACACACTAATGATGCTCCAGCCACCTTATCACCCAGATCTGGCCCCCACTGACTTTTTCTTGTTCCAGAAAGTGAAGAGGCCCATGTAGTAAGGATGACACTGCACTACGATTGACGAGATAAAGACTGCATCTAAGGAGGAGCGGAACAAGATCACCAAAATTGGATTTTTGAAGTGCTTCAAGGATTGGAAAAAATGTTGGCACAAGTGTATAAAATCTAATGGGGATTACTTTGAAGGGGACAAAATAGATATTCATGAATAAATAAATAATTTTTGAAAAAACACAAAAAGTTGCAAAACTTTTTGAACAGACATTGTATGTATGAGTAGGATATCAAGTGTTAAAACTGAGGTTAATATAATAGAAATCATTTATTGGAATTCATAATTATTTATTCTTTTTGTGTTAAAGGTTGGCTAAGTGAAATAGATTCTCTTAAAGTGGGAGCCTAAATTACCTTCTTCAAATTATGTTGTGATTCAAAGACCAATACTATATCAGAAGTTATTGTTAGTATAAATCCAATAGAATAGTTTTTTAAATAATGATATGTCTTTATTAATGTATTTTCTCTCTGTTCTTACTAGCCATAACTCTGGAACATCCCATTGGCTTGATCCTCGCCTGTCCAAGTTTCAGAAAAAGTCGCTGGAAGAATGTTTAGATGATGAACTTCCCTATGGTTGGGAGAAAATTGATGACCCACACTATGGAACATATTACATTGATCATGTAAATAGGCGGACACAATATGAAAATCCAGTGATTCAAGCCAAGAGAGCTGCTCAAGGAAGTGGAAGTAAGTGCTAATGGTCTATTAATGCTCTTTTTGTTAATATAGATGCTTGTTATGTCGAAACAGTGACGGATGACTGATATTCAATACAAGGAGTTGATGAGAGAATTAGGTGAAGTGAACATACTTTGTGAAATTCTGGTATAATGCATATGGAATTACTGAATCTTTGTATGATGAATAATCCCTGAAATGCTGTTATAGAAAAAGACCTGCCCACTCAATGGAAAGTGAAATGTCAATACCATGAATTATTTAACACCTGGATGAAAATGGAATTTACAAAATTTCTCCCAAATTTCTTAGCCAAGGACACATTTTCCACCCCATTACCTTACTTATTTACCTAGGTATTTACCATGTCTATGAGGTTTTACCAATTAATTTTTTTCCATAGTACTAAATCATTTCACACCATAATGGTTTGTAAATAGATTCAGATTATAATTCTGATAGCATTGCAAAGTATTTTTTTCATTGATTTTTGTCAGTAAACAAATTGAATAGAAAAAATAATCATAAAATTATAGTCATCCCACAGCTCTGTGAGACTAAGAGTTCATCCACGTCAAAAGCTTCCATGAGTTTTTGCTTGGGAGGCAGCCTCAAGCCCTCCTGAGGCTGAGATGTCACATAGAAAAATTTTGAAACAGGAGAATCAAGGTGTCATAGAGTGCGGGAAAATTAGGAATTATATTTGAATGTCATTCTCATCACAAAAATGGAAATTTTTCATTGTTAACCCATCCAGGAGTTTTAAAAATCTCTTCTTCCCAGTATGATAGTCATTCAAAGTCAGATGAAATTTAGTGTGGTGTTTGCTGTTTAATGATGCCATTAAGTGAATGAATTGTAATCCTTACCCTGCGGGATTAGTGTAAAGATGATGACCAGTATGTAGAGGTGCCATTTTCCTGGTGACATAATGCTATGTCTCTGAAATATTTTTTATTTAACCCTTCAATTTACCAATGGAATGCCAATTTAGTCCTATGCCAACAAAATGTTGGTTAAGTAATTGAATGCCTGTCTTAGCCTTAATACTGTTGTTTGTTCTCATTTTTAACTAGATGCCATTTGAAGGTAATTTGTTAAGCCATGTGAAATGCGTGCTCATAAGTTTTTTATAAGGAGGTAATGAGTAGCCCATGATGAACGGTGTTATAGCTTTAATTTAAAAAGATTTTTATTATTACGTTGAAAATCACTATGTATTTGTGGTAATGTTTCAATTATTTTTGTACAGTCATTGAGAGCATTTCATGATGAATAAAATAATATAGTATCCATATTAATCAATAAATGATATTTATGATGCAATGCTTGTAAATGCAAAAGGGCACAGTAGAATTATAATGAGTTATCTTGAGAGGATAGGAAGAGAAAAGGGGGGAGGGGAAGTGCACAGTGATCACAAGAAGCGCGAATATTTCTCATGAGCTCTTGCGTAATTCATAGATGTTTCTTGAACACCTGGATATGGTAATTCTTGTTTATAGGGTTTTATGATGTGTGGAAGTCATATTCTCAAATTAATGTTGTTTCAACTATGTGCAAATAATAAATATTTTTATTTTTATGAATTTAGGGCTGTATTAATTAAGAGTTTTTGTTGTTTTGTTTAAGGCTCCCTGCCTGAAGGAGAGGCAGGCCCTTACCCACAATACAGAAAACCTCTAAATCCATCTGGAACCAGGTCCACTGGCAACCATTCAGGAGCTGGAAAGCGTTCAAACAGTGAGTTTATTTAATGGAATATATCCTCACAAAAACTAGCTCTTTGAGTCCCTCACTACATACTGTAGTCTCATGTGTTAAGGTTTTAAGCTCTAAATCTTATAAGGGCATCTCACCATTGCTTTTTGTTGATAGCAACAATATTAGTAATAACAGGTGCACATTTATACGGATATTTTAAAATGTATGGCCTTTTATTTTTGGACTCTCTTTCTATTTGCATAATTCATTTTGCTTCACTTTGGGAGATGAATTGTAAATAGACTAACCTGAGCCATTCACATAATGGAATGTAATAGTGTTTTTAGGTTCTCCCTCTGTAATGTTTTGTTTTGTTGTAAAAATTTGCAGTGGGAAGTGTTCGCCTTGTATTTTACTAATCAAAGTGTAGTCTTAATAAAACTTCCTATTTGTCTGCCAATTTGTACATTGTTGTTAAAGCCATAGAAAATATTGAAAAATTATTAGATTTAAATATAAGCCCTAGAAAACCTGGAAATTCCTTGAAATCATATGATACCTTGATATTTTGCGAATGAAATCATCAAATAATAACTGAAATAATAAAAAGATGTTTTGTGTCTTCATACTTTTGCAAAGTATGCATAAAAGATCCACAGGAAAGAAGAACGAAAACATTTTCCATCTTTGCTTGGGGTCACTTTGCCATTAGAATGTAAATTTGAAGTTTATCTGCTTTTGAGACGTAATCCTTAAAGGAGTGGAGAAAAATCTCCTTATACTGAGTAACTCCCAATGTAGTATGGACCTAAAATTCACGTGTAAATTAAATTGGCCATAGATAATCATTAACCTACATATTTCAAACTGAATGATACTCAAGGGTACAAGTACAGCATCTTTACAGATGGTAATGGTAACATGTTTTGAAATAGCACGCATTAACCATCATCTGTGAGCCTTTTTATAGTTTTATGCCACAAGTGCATTTTGAAGCTTTTATCTGCAATATTTTTATTATTTAATAATTTCAGTTGCACTGCAGCACCTTAAAAGCTCTTAAATGAATTAGAACTTCTCCGTGCCAGTGCATTGGTTTTACCTGGAGCTCGAATTGAATCCAAAAAGCATCAATACTCGGGGTCCAATTCCCTTACTCTTCTCTGGTAGAATAGTGAAATTTTCTCCTCTATCCTGCTTTGGATGCAAGTCTGCAGTTGGATAGGGAAAACTCTCTGCTGACCAGAAGGGAAAAGAGAGTGTGAATCCATGGAGGATAGGAAGTTCTTGTTCAAGTGATTCAGCATGTCAGTGAAATCAATCACTAGTACAATTACATATTAATTGGTTAAGCCAGAATTGATGCGTAGTGACAATTCCAGGTATTCATTTACAGAATAGAAGATATTATTTTTTAAAAGGTTAAACAGCTTTTTCTGGAAATCAGGTACTTTTGTTTAGTATTTGATTTCATGGGGAAGTTTATCGAGTAACCTTAAGCCCATTGCTTTGGGCCCATGAGCAGTATTGTGTTCTGACAAATGGTTGGTGCAGGTCATTGCAGGTCCTTGTAAGGTGACTATGGTAATTGTGGTTCGACTTGTACTGGGAAATATTACCCTTTGCTTGTAAGATGACATTAAATATATATGTATGCAAGGTACTGGTAATAAACCAAGTGTTTTGAAGAGAGGTTTACCTGGTCCATCGCAAGGAGCATTGCTCATGATACGTATAATCCTCTTTTGGATTTTGAAGATTATGCCCACATGGGGAGAGGAACCCCAGAAAAGGATACTAAAAGTAACAGGAGAATAAAATTTACTTTAGTAAATTGATAGAAGGACCTCTAAATTTACATAATATCTAATATTTCTAATGAGGAAGCGTAAGGAGCTTAACTTTCCACGTAATTTGAAAATGTGTTCCTCCCAAGGCATGTTTCTATGCAGGATTACTCCCAGGAATTGGGTACTGGAATTTTGGGGAATGCTCACACCTTCTACATCTACTGAGATTGCAGTGGAAACTTTGTTTTTATTAGTAAAATAAATCAGGCTGGACTTATTTATATTGGGTTTTAAGAAGTTATGAAGACAACATTCATTGAAAATCTGAGCTACTTCAGCTGCTCTTTTTGTCAAACTGTCTACTGAGGAGGCTGACACAATGATATTTGTATCATCAACATACAGTACTGGGTCTATTCCCTTAATGAACACAAGCTTATCTGGGAGATTGTTGATTTTAATCAAAAATAAAAAAGGACCAAGTACATAACCCTGGGGAACACCAAGTGTTACTTCTCTACCAGGAGAAATAAATTTGGAGCCATTTCTTGAGAGCTCAACATACTGATGCCGTTCACTTAGATAAGATTCAATCCATTTGTAGGGTGTGCCTCTTATACCAGAGCATTTCAGTTTATACAGGAGTAACTGATGATTGACGAAGTCAAAAGCTTTAGTGAAATCAAAAAATAATTCTAAAGTTTCAATTCTATTATCCAATCCTAAAAGTATTTGATTCACCACGTGATATGTGGCTGTTGTAGTGGATCTTGTTTTTCTAAATCCATGTTGAGATGTTGATAATAGGTTATATGTTTCAAGATATGATACTAGACGATGATAAACAACTATTTCAAATATTTTCCCCAGCTGGTTCAACAGGGATATTGGTCTACAAGAATTCATTGCCATTTTGCAACCTTTCCCTTTGTATATTGGCACGATTTTTGCTGATTTAAGAGGGGTTGGGAAAATTCCAGTTTTTAGGGATTCATTAATTAAGAACAGCAGCTGATCCTTAATAGCATTAAATGACCTTTTTATGACTATCCCTGGGATGTCATCTAATCCAGGACTAAATTTGTTAGGAAATTTATTGATTATGTTGGTCAGTTCCATGGCTTAACATGGGAATATATATAATGACTTACATGAGTTAGGAATATGAGAATAATTAGCTGAATTGACTGAAACTGTGGGATTTTGATGGGATAGGTAAAAGTCATTCAGAATGGAGGCCATTTTAGACTAATCTGGTATGGCATTACCAGCGGAGTCCTGCAGTTGAAGATCTTGTACATTATGTGGACCCTTGGATTCGTTAATAATTTTCCAAATCTCTCTAGATTTATTGTCTGCATTGGTAAGTCTATGGTTGATGAAAGATTTTTTAGCACACTGTAAGGTTTGGCGATAACTTTTCTTGAGTACCGAGTATTCCTGGCGATCAGCAGGATTTGATTTACTTTTGTAATACACAGCGGCATCTTTCATTTTCTTCTAAAGCCAGCGAATTTCATCAGAGACCCACTGACTTTTGTAGTTAACAGATGAGCTTTTGTTTTTTGCATGCTTCAGGACACGGGGAAAGCAGATTTCAAAGTAATGTAGATAGGTGGAATAGAAATATTCAAAGCTTAGGTCAAAGGACTTCAAGGAGAACAAATCGGACCACTCATGGGAGTCTAATAAGTCACAAAAGGCGATCATATTCTGATCAGAGAAATACCTTTTGTAGTATTTTTTACTTTCTTTGGATGTAGACACAGCAATTGTAGAAAGAGGTGGGTAGTGATCTGATAGGTTGGCATTGATGGTATTTGTTAGTTCAAGTTCAAGGTCGATATTAGTTAATACATTATCTAAAACTGTTTGCAAACTATTGGGTTCTCTAGTAGGTACTAGGTTCTTACTCTAGTAGGTTCACTGTTGGTAGCATTGATGTTGAATGACGTTAGTAAATCCATGAATTCCATTTAAGCTTTAGAATCGGCCATAAAATTACAATTGCAGTCACCTGCAATTATTATGCAAGATTTATGGATTGACCTATGGATTATTTCCAAGAGTTTCGTTAGTTTGGTCAGGAAAAAGCAAAAGTCACTCTACCGCAAACGATGAATAGACAGCACATAAAAAACAGTAGTATCCATTTTGAAGCAGGCAACACAGCATTCAAATGATTGTTCTTCATCGAGAAATTCGTATGGGAAACCAATGGGAATATGGGGAAAACATTCAGACGGTAGAATTAAAACACCAACATTTTTGTGAACTGTTCGGCAAAAGACACTAGCAATTACATACTCAGGCACTTGAAGAGAGTCAAGTTCACTCGCATTTAACCAATGTTCATTGATACAGATGACATGGGGTTGGTACCCGTTTACTAGAACCTCGAGGTCCAGTAATTTATTATGCATGCACTGAATGTTTATGTGCAAGAGCTTCGAATAACGGGTTATCCTTCTGGTGTTGGTTGGAGGCGTGGCTTTAAAAAAGAAAAATTACCCACGAACACATTTTTAGGCCAAAAGGCGGCATTACTGAGGGTTTCGTGAAAATCTTGGCGTATGGATACCCGAAACAATGTATAATTTCGGCGCGTTACCTTAAATTGTTCGATCTCCAAGTCCGTAGAGGTATCAATCTCTGGGATTTCATCTTTTACATAGTTTCCCAACTTGGTCACTGTTGCATCGGAGGTGAAGTTCCACACATGGAAATGAGAAAGATGAGGAATCCCCGAAAGAGAGCATTCTTTCGTAGATGTTCCAATGATCGGCGATTTACGGTGCCTATGTTTGTGGCTCACAGTAACAAATCCATCGTCTCCCTCAGCAGAAAGTTCTTCTATTTTCTTCTTCTTTTTCTACACCACTTTTATCACATTTCTTGTCAGCAATACGAGGTAGCATGGTAGTGATTGAGGGAGTAACACAAACACTTTTCGAGATTGGCACCTGTCGCCCTATCAAGTCACTGCTAAATTTAGTCCGATTGGAGGTCGATTTATCTGAAGCAAAGTCTTTCTCTGGGTTGACTTTTATGGTTTTCGCAAATAATACACCCTTACATACATTAGTAGCTTTTTTCATTGTGAGAGAATCTTTTGAAATCATCATTTCCTGTTTCAGCACGTCGATATCGGACGCCATGTTAGATGGTGCAAGCTTATTGGCACGACAGGAAAAACATTTCCAAAAAATATCTCTGCATTCAAATACGGCTTTCAAAAAGAGATCATTCAGATTAGTGCATTTGGAATGAAAAAAGTGTGAACATAATTCGCAATTAATTACTGTATCTGTAGAATTAAGGGAAATATTGCAGGAACTACACAGGCTTGCAAAGTAAGCGGCCACCATCTTGAATCCCCTATCAATGCAATAGATTGAAATCCATAATGATTGTTCTTTGGCATTAAAAAGTAGCGTCAAAATTGATGGCAAACAAAATTTCCTAAAAATTTGTGTAGGCCAATTATCTGTATTTTCTGAGATGTTGATGTGTGAAAATATCTGCCAATCTTAGGGCTGTGACTTAATTTCTAGCATTTCTCTCATAAGCCATGTGAATATTGGCAATTACCCATTGTATTTGTCATAAAGGTATAAATTTACAAATTAATTATGATATATTTTTCTGAAAAAAACACAAAACAGGTTTTTGATTAGGTTTTCTGAGGAAAATAATATTCATAATACACAACCATGAGAAAAGAAGTGTCCCCATTTTCCCTCCGGCAGTATGTATTGCAATGCTTAGCTCTTTGCCCGTTAAATTAACTATGAGCACTAATAACAGGCATTCTTTGACTAATCATGCAGTCATAAAAGTTGTACACAGATGGAGTGGTTCCACATTTGCTTCATTTCCAGAGCCAGTCCACTCACTAGCTGGGGTTCTCAGTTGGGGCAAATGGATAGGTATGAAGCCATTGATAGTTGCAATAGAAACCAACAAATATGGACACAATGAGACATGGGTAGACTTTTGATCATTAAAAATGAATGGGAAATGATCAACCCAGATAACGAAAATACCATTTAATCTATTCTTGACATGATAAATATAGGCATTATGCTATGCTGTTGGTTGTATTGTGATGACCCTTCTGCAGCCAATAGAATGCAATTTTTTCAATAAAATTCAGAGAAAGGCAATACTCATCAACACAATGCAGGTGTTAACTGACTTGTACACATAACCTGGCAAAGTTTTAGAGATATTAATGTTTACTAAATATCATACATGCTACAAATTATAGAAAGCCATGGCCCCATTTGACTTTCACAGAGGGAAACTCATGTTCCGATACTTATCTATTTTGGAGGGAGATTATTTATTTTCCTGATTTCAATTATTTGAAGTTGAAATCAGGAAATATTCAATACACAAACACTTTTGACCCCAATGAAGTTCAAATGTTAGATTAAACCTGTAACTATATTAGTTATGATGAGCAGAATCCTGGGTAGACAAAACTATGCATGAATGGATTTTACACATTTTCACCAGCCACCCTCCCCATTTCAAATTATTAGCATGCAGTCCAGGAGTTGTCTTGCATGAAGCACATAAAATGTGTTACGTTTCTTTATCACACATGCAGTTAATGAAACCCTGTATCTACGACTGGCTTTCTCGACTCGATTTCCATGAGTTGCTTCTCTCATCCCAAATTATGTAGTCTTGCAAAATAAACATTATTCGGAGCATCCATATTAAGCAAATGTCTGCTGCATGTATAAATGATAACGTGGTATCTTACTTGGATCTAATAATTTTACATGGAATCTTCTATACTCTGTGGTAGACATGCAATATTTTATGAGGTTTTAATGCGTGGAAAAAGTCAAAATTAGTAAACTTATCAGTTCTAGAAGAGAAGTTTTTTGTTTGACTGTGGATCCAGTTTTAGCCCAAAAGAACCAGGGGCAATGTTGCCAACCAATGTCAGGATTGACTTCATTATGTGTCCATTTTGGTCTTCCAACTAATTATTTGTGTTACAATCAAACAAAAGGGCTTTGTATATATGAAAATAAAGCATTGGAAAATTGGACAGCATGAGCATACCTTATTCTGCTGAATCAAATGGAAGTCTTTGCCATATGTTCTTAGTCCATTCTCAAAATTTCTGCACTCATCCTCAGACCAGAGGCTCATTGTATCAGTGGGAGGGACAACATTCATACGCCGTCTCCTCAGGGCCTCATCAACATTATATCCACATTGTAACAAAAGATATAGAGCCTGAATGGAAAAATGATATTATGAATCACTACAATGAAGACACCTATTTTATACATCTTAGAGAAACTAAACAAGAAAGTAGAGCTAACACATTTCCCTCACCCCACCTGCATTATTAGCATGAATGATACAATGAATTGGGTATTTCTTTGCATTGCAAGGGAGCTTGTTTAAAGATTCAAACAATGAATACAACCAAACAATAAAGTAATGGCCAATAGAATGTTCCATGCTGCTTTAGGGAATTCCCATCACATAGGACGGCTTTGGGGACAACAGTTTTGCCCCTAGTCCTGGAGGTGTCTTCAGGTCAAAGTGATTTGCATTGCAATTTGGCCACTAAGCATGGGAACTGCTGGCTTGCATGCCCTGATTGGCTGTCCCTCGATAAATTGAATTACCCTTCTCCACATCACATTAAGCATGTATCCATCTTCACAGTTTCATGCATATTAATAATTATTTCAAAAATCTTAACACATGGGGCAAATCTAATTTCCTAGGTATAAATTCTAGAAAGTCGCAAGCATTATAATATGGTACTCCTGATTGTTAGCATCCATTAAATAAGGGCAACTGTCAAATACGGATTGTACACTAATATATAATTATTATAGTACACTACATATGGCTTTCAACGTTCTATTATTTGTAAATATTATTAATATTCATTCTGTATTTACCAATTTTCTGCACGCATAAATAATATTTATCAATTTGACGTGCATAAAATTATATAAATTTACGTGCTATTTATTATTCACTCAATTTTTTATTTTATCTCACTTTATTACATTCATAATACTTTTATTTTCCATACTTGATACATTCTTAACTTTTGTTCGCATCAATATTTATGTAAAGGAGATAACTTCAGGCATCACTTTGTGGAAATGATACATATTTGCAAAAGAAACACTTGGTTTTTCCACATAAAATTTAATCACGACACTGAGCGTCGAAACCTAGGTCGAGATTAAATTTTATGTGGAAAAACCAAGTGTTTCTTTTGCAAATCAATATTTATATATTTTTAATCTTACGACTATGACTGCTGTACTCACTTCTCCCAAACATTTATTTTATTTTCATATACTTTATTATTCTTATTTATTATTTTTATTTTTCATTCAATTTATTTTTTTTTAAAGTGAATTTTTACTGTATTTCCCCATTGATAACATGCACCTTATGGATAACGTGCACCCAGAACTTAGTAGTTACCATGGATTTGTATAGATACCGTGTGCCCAGGGCTTCATAGTTATCTTGAACGTGTACAGATGCTGCGCATCTGTATATGTATATATATGTGCATGAAAATTATACATATATTGTAAGTAAAAATACATCTTCATCCAGACACTAATAGATGGTAACAACCAATGTATACATGAAATCATAAATACCCGTGGCTATATCCACTGTAAGTATACAGAAGATTAGAGTTAGGTAATTGAAATGAATTCGAATAACAGAAGGATCATGAAATAAACAATATTTACAAGCTAACACAATATGCCGCCTCATTGTTTTTTTTGCTATGATTTGGAAGTCGAAATGGGACATAGGTTTGTGCGCCCTTTTATTTGCTATATAAATTAACGTTCAGCGAATTAAACATAAAAAAATAAGAGAATGATTGAAATAGAATTTTCTTGTCTTGCTTGCTTTACTTCACTTTGTTGGCATTGGCGCTCAGCTGTTCTAGATGCCCTCCAAGTTCTATGAAAGTGCCACCTACATGGTGATTGTTTCAAACCTGAATTGAGTTGAGCTTTGGTAATTTAGAATTTTCTCAAGGAAATTAGCCATGGAGTAGAAAATCGTATACAACGATGTTTACGCTAGAAGTCATCAATTTTGCAAAAGAAAAAGGAAATTGTGAGGCTGCCAGAATTTATCCATTGATAAACCTTTTAACTCAAAGTTATGTTCTAGTTGGGAAAAGTGGATGTCTGGTAAAAAAGACAACACAGAATCGGGAAGGATTAAAAGAGTGTTGAAGTAGAAGTAGTATTTCGACAGCTGAGGTCATTTGCCCCACAGGGAATGGACAGGAAAGGATGAAGGGTGGAGAGAAACCCGGCGTCGGCATTAGTCTACTCTTTACGAAAGGCGCCAAGGGGTCCACAGCTTAACGTCCCATCTGACGGACGGCGTACTCACTCAAAGTGCCCTCCACAAAGCACCTCAAGTAGGGATCGAGACACCACTGAAAAATATTCAACACTGCCAGGATTTGAACCCATGCCCTCTGGGTCAGAAGACAGTACGATTAAAAGTGTCTTATGAAGAAATAAGCCAGATGATCCTGGAAATTTGGCAGGGTGCCAGAGTGACTTGGGTCAAAAATGGATTTAAAAACCTTTAGGCAATATTTCAACGCGAGTGCTAGAAGATGAGGACGAGTTAACTTTGAGTAGTGAACTCGATGATGTGCCAGAAGAGATAATAAATGCACTTCATTCATTTGATTTCTTCTTTTATCTCATGGATTTATGAGATGAAATAACTGTAAAAGTAGCAGATCTGTATAAAATAGAATGCAATTAGAAAGGCATGCTTCCAGACTAATTTATTTTTGCAAGACTTCTTTAAATTATTGTTGATATATTATTAAATTGCATAGGTATGTAAATGTTTGGATTTTTTCAATTTTCATCACATAACGCGCATCAGCATTTTTTCGATCATCTGGACATTTTTGTAGAGATAAGGTGCATGATATCGATGGGAAAATATGGTATTTTATACATTTATTCAGAAATTCATTTAAACCATAATGTGCAATTTTTCTTAGTGTTTTTGCTAACTGTATTGAAGTATCATCATTAATAACGGCTATTTTACTATCACTTATCATCTATATGTTGCTGACTCTAGAAATGTAGCATGTTAAATATTGTTTATTCCACACATCTCTGGTTCTGGAAATTTTGGATACAAAATACAAATTTGTATACAAATAACTATCTTCTACTGCAATATTATATAAAACACACATTTTTGTATTAATTTACTTCTGAAGTATAGAAGTATATTATCTGTTTTTATATTCACACATTTTGGCTTTGCCCTTGTACAGCATTCCAGTGAATGTGTTATTTCTATGTCTGTATTTAAGGTGCTTGACTGCTTGAATGTATAAAATTATCAAGACCTTTGATAATGGAACACACAACCTAGTGTATTGAAACTTCAGAAGATTAACATAGCATTGGATGGCATTTTAATTTCAAATGAAATATATTTTTGATACAATCATAGAGTCCTATCTGGTGTATTAAATGTTATTAATGTCTTGAAATTTTATACTTTAATAGATTTCTTTTCCTGCTCTCCTTACTTTAATGTTAATGGGAGAGGAATAGAATTAAGAACGTCATTGGAAGGGAAGCAACATTCTTTCACTAACTTCTCCTGGTTCCCACATCAGTGGTAGTTACAAAAACTTGGCTTTTCTAACCAAACAAAATATTTTAAGTGAAGAAAACATGGCTCACTATTCAATAATTTGATTGATAGTAAAAGGTATGCACAGACAAAACTAAAAATAAAGACTCTTTTAATAATTACCTGTTCATCATCTCTCACAGGAGCATTAGAGGGAGTATAACTCATCCCTTGTGAGTTATTCACAAAGGATTCCTGGGCTTTAATGAGATACTTCTCAAACTCTGCCTCTTCCATACATTTTGGGTCCCACAATAGTTTGTCTTCATTTTCATATGGCAAGGCATCATCATATTCGTGCAACTCATCTGGAATTGGTGCTTGGTACTCAACACCAACCTTAATTGTCTGTAAAAACAATGATGGATGGTGTCATTGCTTATAAAATCAGAGCATTTGATCCTATGATTGCTGTTTAGAATTAATAGCTGAATTTTACCAAGAAACATAGATATACACTTTTCCACGGTAAAACTGGAAGTTTAAGAAATTACAAGGTATCCTCAGGCTCCCCATCACACTACTTTAGGATTGAAATCAATGTGTAGAGATTATCATAAGTATATACATTAATTAATGTAATTTCTAAAAAATGTATTCCCACAGTATTAACTTCACCAGCATGATACGATTAGAGTAAAAGAATCTAATAATTTCCTGAACTTATTGTGACGTGTAATTAGCTTAAAGGCTATCACCCTACCTCATCTGATGAAAATATTTTTGATAGCTTAGTATTTCAAGTATTCAACAATGAAATATCAATATTTTGATAAGCTTTAATGCTTTAATTTGCTGCAATATAACATAAGTCACATAAGGTGAGCCAACCATGAAATTAATATGCATTGCATTTTAAATAAACAATTTAAAGTACTTAGTTATGGGAATAAATACTCCATTTCATCGGCTGTCTCAAATGTAACTTATAGTATTTAAACAAAATATTGAAATGAAAGAAGTAACTTAGTAATTTCACACGAACACACTGTGGATGTACGATATTTTTTTTCTGAGCTCACTTCATCTCACAAGTGAATTGATTTGAAGTTAAATTATGATAATGCAGTCTTGCGAGATATGAATGATGCAGTATTTAAGATATAAAATTAAGATATAAAAAAGAAATATCTTGAAATCACTTTAACATTATATTGTAAGCACAATATCCATGTTTTGCTAAATTATTATGCCATCATGACATATCAAAGAACATACCTTCTGCCAGTCATCATCTTCATCTGGAGTGTAATCATAGTCATCATCTTCCTCATCTTCATCACTTGCCTGCCTGGAAACTAGAGTCAAGATTAAGCAAGATTAGCAGCAGCAATGAAGACATTTCTCCAGTCCAAGTAATTTAACATTAAAAATGCAGAGTAGAAAAACTATGTGAAAATAAAACTTAACATTTACCCCCAGGTCAAACCAGTCTAGATTCTTATAAAGATATCCTACCAAAATGCAGTCCACTAGACTGGGTTTGCCAATCCAAAATTTGATCAACTTCAAAAGGAAAATTTCTGGAACACCTAATGTGCTTGTATTAAACACAATCTAATATGTAAATGGCAAGATAAATACAACAAACTTAAATTAACACACATAGGATTAGTGAGCCTAGTTCTTACGTTTCAACTTATTGCCTTTCTGAAAGCCTGGCAGACAAAGGATGTCTAGGCAGTTGCCAAGTTACAGAAGAACTGACTAATGGCATTCTATATACTTAAAATGATCAGAAGGCTGATAATAAGGAGTGCCAACAATGGCTAATATGTGGTAGAGTCAAACTTCAATAAATGGTAATTCCTCAGGACTGATTCAAGAAATACAAATGCTGATGTCGGGCAGCATCATTGGAGTTAGCTTCTTAGGAAGGAAAAATAAAAAATTATTGTTAAAAATAAATGAGAAAACATACTACTAATCTCTGAAACCTAATGTGTATTAGACCAAGTGAAATAAAAAAGACAACTAATCTATAGTGTAGCAGTATACCCACAGCCAGTGAAAAAAATACCTAAATATTAATATCTATTTTGAAAAAATGTGGAGCGTTTAAAGTAATAACTAAAACACAAAGAAATTAAGTAATATTCACAGTTCATTCATGAATGACCATATCCATTGATTAGGTGATTGATTGATTGATCCATTGATTATCCATCAGGAACAAAATATTTCAAACCCGCAGCACAGTGGACCCTCGCACAACAAGCATAATCCATACTGGAATTTTTCTTGCTAAGCGAAAACGTTTTACCATTTAATTAATGTAAAATGCAATAATGCATTCCATGACAAAAAAAAATTATGTAAACGTTTTGATCAAGGACAGTTGTACATGTAGACTTTGTTAAAGATCATGGATCACCTTCATCTTTTCTTCTATCGCTGAATGAACCAACAAGAAATGCAAACTCGATTTTTAAATTTAGATAAGAATAAAATAATTAGTTTATTATTTATAATACATTCCTCGTTCATTTATTTACTAGATAGCTATATGGAGACATTTATTTTTGCTGATGATTTAACATTTTGTGAAAAAGCAACTCAGCATTATCATTTAAAAAAATGTCTGACACGAATAGCTGTGGTGATGCTTTGTATGCATGGTACGATGCCATTCAAGTTTCTCAGGACCTCTACATCTCATCCCTCTTCTGGACTTAACACAGCATTGGAGGCTCATGAGTTTCTGAATGGTGAGCAGGCAGGGGTTTAATTTTCAATTACTGCTTGCATTAGCACAAAATAGCAGTGTGAGAATGCATTTCAATGGCTTGTGGCCAGGCAATGCATTCTCCTCTTGTTATGTGTAAATATATAGTTTGCTATGTAATATTCCTCATTTCACAGATGAAGACCGCAGTGGGAGCTTGTTCTGCACCACGCCTCACATGGACGTGGATGACAGCTCTCTCTTACACTTCTTGAACCACCCACAACTTCCCTTAAATACTTGTTTGGCTATTGATGAATCTGGCATTTTCTTAACTAAGTCGGCGAGAATTACTTCCACCTTCTCAAAAATGATATTCTTGTTACTACTGTCGCATTGCAATGCTTTTTGTTTATCCATATGAGAAACAATCTTTCAACATCATTAAGAATACATAACCATTGTGTAGATGTTCTTGTCACCAGCAAGTTCAAATCACTGAGGTTGATCAAATGAGTTTGCATGCCAGATCAGCCATGCTCAAACTTTTTTCTCAGTTTTAAATCATTTTACTTTCCATTTTTACTGTTATGCTTGTTC
Source organism: Hetaerina americana (assembly GCF_022747635.1). Classification (NCBI taxonomy): domain Eukaryota; kingdom Metazoa; phylum Arthropoda; class Insecta; order Odonata; family Calopterygidae; genus Hetaerina; species Hetaerina americana. The sequence goes on along the minus strand of NW_027286719.1, from coordinate 11,097,274 downwards.
TCTTGCTGTCTTCTGGTGGTTTTTCTTTGGGAACATCTCTTTAAACTATGCACATGATATTATTAATCTTTGCACAAAAAAAAATCACAAGTAATACGTCTGAATACAAGTTTGGAAAAGTGATCACTGGCAACACTAAGATGCAAGCAAAATGAGTACTAAACACAAACTGAAGTAGCAGATGCACAATCATTCCAGGAATTACCTTCTCCCCATCACTCATTATTTTAAAAGTTGCTCGTCGAGCATATCATTTTTGGTTAAAATATTCTTACTCCTAATGCAAATCACTCGCCATGCGAGATTCCACTCCAAATTAATATTCAAAATAATGATGCATTCCATGCAAATAAAACACAATTAAGCACAATTTTCATTCAAAGAAAATTATACATTTTTCAGGATCGTGAATAACCTTCATTTTTCTTCTATCACGGAATGAACCAACCTAGAATTCGAATTTGATTCATAGAAAAAAAAAGAATGAAAATAACTGCAATATTTCCCAGTCCATAAGACACACAGGATGCACTATGATATTTTCAGGTTAAAATTTACCACAATTTCTTTGACCAGACTGAAACGGATCTAAGTATTTTATGTTAATACTAAATACGAATGAATGGAATTGGTGTAGATTCTCCTGTTATATCTCAAAAATAGCTAGCATACCATAATTTATACTTTGTAGAATACTAGAAATTTAACATCACTACTACTAAAATCCATCATGTCACATTTGAATGCAGCCTTGCATTCAAATGTGACATGATGGCTTTCCTCAAGGTAAAATATTCCACAAGAAAAATAGTCCCCCAATCGGATCTCCGGGTGGGGACTACTGGGAGGGGAACATCAGTCAAAGCGGTAGAATACAGGATAGGGATATGGAATGCAAGATCATTGGGAGTGTGCGGGAAGTTGGAAAATGCCAAGATGGAGATAGACAGATTGGGAAATCGACATCCTAGGATTGAGCGAGATTAAATGGGCAGGGGCCAACGACTTCTGGAGCTACGGATACAGGGTGATATACTCAGGAGATGACTAGAGAATTGCAGGAGTGGGCAAGAAGAGTCAGATTGTACTGGCAATACAGTGAGAGGATACTGATGATAAGGTTAGAGGGAGAGCCTACAGACACAGTGATAGTGCAGGTGTATATGCCTACATCCAGCCATTCAGAAGAGGAAATAGAAGAAGTATACGAACAACTGGAAGAGGTTCTGGGAACAGTAAACGGGAAGGAAAACCGGTGTCTATGCCAGAAGACTTTGAGAAAAGTTTTACGATTGCAATACCAAAGAAACCAAAAACAGATAAATGCGAAGAAACCAAAAACACATAAATGCGAAGAACACAAAACATTGAGCCTGGTGACTCGAGCATCAAAAATCCTTGCTCGGATAATTAGCCATAGAATGGAAGGAAGGATAAAAGGCAGCCTCTCAGAAAACCAATTCGGATTCAGGAAAAACCGAGAAACAAGAGAGGCAATTCTCAGCTTGAGGGTTCTGGGCAAAAAAAATGAGACACGTAAATAAGCCATTATATGTGGCATTTGTGGACTTGGAGAAGGCCTCCGACAACATCGAATGGAACAAGATGTTCAAGATACTAGAAATGCTTGGATTGGACTACAACAACTGAAGAATTATCCATAACCTCTACAAGAATCTGGTTACAACAATGCAAACAAGAAATGGAAAATAATAGAAGTGAAAATAAACAAAGGAGTAAGACAAGGATGCAACCTCTTGCCAGCAATATTCAACGTAAACCTAGAAGAGGCAATAAAAGAAACACAAGAATTGGGTATCAAAGGAGTCAAGGTAATTGGAGAATAAATCAACATGCTGCAACCGGTTTGCAGATGACAGCGCAGTAGTGGCGGAAACACGAGAGGACCTGCAAGCAACTCTAAGTGCTATGGATCAAGTGCTGAGGGAATATAATATGAACATCAACAAGAAGAAAACTGAAATCCTTGAGTGCAAAAGAGAGAAGCTGAGTGCAGATATCACCATTTGAGAGGGGAAACTAGAGCAAGTGGAATCCTTCATCTACCTGGGTAGCAGCATAACATGGGATGGAAGGACTTTGACCGACATCAAGCGAAGAATAGCCCAAGCTAAGAATGCATTTATGAAGAGGAGGCAATCGCTACGTTCAAAGAACCTAAGACTGGAAACAAGGAAGACATTCGTCAAGACCTTCGTGTGGAGCATGGCGCTCTATGGTTCCGAGACTTGGAACATTGGAAAAGTGGATCAGCAAAGAACAGAAGCCTTTGAAACATGGTGCTGGAGGAGAATGCTGAAGATTACATGGACAGACAAATTAAGGAGCAAGGAAGTATATAGAAGAGCAGATGAGGATTGGACCGTATGGAAAACTCCATGGCAAAGAAGAAATAGATGGATTGGACACACATTGAGGCACAATGGATTGATTAGGAATATAATAGGAGGAAAAATAGAAGGATAGATTTGACAAGGGAGACCAAGAGAGATGCACATAGGACAAATTAAGAAGGACATAAAATAGAGGGGGTATCAATGATTGAGGGCATTGACAAAAAATAGAGTAGAATGGAGGGCTGCAGTAAACCAATCCTAGGATTGAAATACTGATGACTACTAAAATAACGTATGCAATTATTTTCACCTGTGTTTTCAAAAACTTTATGATAGTCTCACTTTTAACTTTCACCTACTCAGAAAGACTAGTAATTGATCGATGTTTCATTTTCCCGGTCAGTGTGATGTCATGAGCTGGTGCCTCAATTTACTTCATCCACTCTTGCAAATATCCCTTGAACAATTCACTGACTGAAATTTCCAGAGGCTGCAATTGAGAAGTTAATCCACCAGGAATCACAGCACAATCTCCCTTAATGTGCCATGAGGTTATACTTATTTTAACTTTTATGCAACAAATAGTTTCTCGGGGTAATAGAATATTATGCTAAATAGAAAGGAATATATACGTAGGATGACACTAGCATAATATGAGTACTTAGAGGGGATTGCCTGTAGACTTGGAGTTCAACACAAGAAGTAAATACAAATACCTTCATTTCATGTCTAAATATACATGTATAATCAGGAATGGCCATGCTTACCTCAGAGATAAAGAGCATGTCCTGCTTAATGAATATGTCCAAAAATCCTTTAAGGTTCTTAAAAAACTGGTAATATTAAAATAGATTAAGATGCATGAATCAGCACTCACATCTTAGCAGCCTGCATGCCCCATGCCCGTGCTCCTTCCTCTTGGGTGTTGATGGCAATTCTGTATACAGTTGTTGAAGATCAGAAGGCTCATTCTTTGGTTCCTCAACATCAGCAAATGCCTCAGATTCTTCATCTTTGTCTGTAGTCTGTTCCAGACTAGATAAAGGTTCATAGCTACTACTTAAAGGTACTTTATCAGATGGGGGGTCACCATATCCATACATAGCAAGTAATTCTTCCAACGGCATATCACCTTCCTGAAAGATTTGTACACCTTTCTCAAAAAACAAGGAAACTAAACAGAAAAACTTGACCACTGTGTGGAAAAATATCATGCTGTTTCCTAATTAAAAGTAATTGTGAAATGTACAATTGCATAACTATTGTAACACAAGAGCAAAACTCCTAATTATCACTTTTAAAGGAAACGCTATAAATAATAACAAAGCAAAAGGTGTTAAATCAAAAATTAAAACAACATACAATGATCGAAAAACTTATTCTTTACATTGGAATTTAAAAACATATAACAGCAGTTTAACAGGCTATACTCTGTGACTAGATTCAATATAAAGAATCATCTCTGGCAAAAAGGTGCTAATAGCATCAAAACCCATCACAAAGTATTTCCATCTAGACATGCTCGATTGCAGATATTTGATTACAAAATATAAAACCAATTTTAGATAGAGTAATTGATTTTGTTGGGAGCTAACTCCTGAATTCAACTCAATTGCACTTTCATATTTATTTAAATATACTGAGTATTTTATCAAAAGAATCTGTCATTGGGCACGAAAAAAAGAAGAAAAATTGGGGTTACACTTCCTACTCTTGGTTTATAGGTGTGTGCATATATATATATATATATATATATATATATATATATATATATATATATATATATATGTATATATATATATATATACATACATATACATATATATATGTATATATATATATATATATATATATATATATATATATATATATATATATATATATATATATACATATATATATGTATATGTATATATATATATATATATATATGTATATATATATATATATATATATATATATATATATATATATATATATATATATATATATATATATATATATATATATATGTGGGTGTGTATATATATATTATTATTAGGTAATCTACCGGTTATAGTAGGTTTTTAGATAGACACAGCTACTAAATAAATATATTGTGACTCCAAAAACCAGTAAATCCAGCAACCTACTCTATATCAGGTCCCTCTCCATCTCTGAGTACTTCCTTTCTCCCTTCATCCCGTCCAACATCCCTATCCTGTTCCTTCCCTTTCCTCTTTTGCCCAACATTCTCCCCTCTATCACAGTCTTCAACATCCCACTGCCGGTCAACACCCCCTTCATCCACTTTTCCTGCCTCCATAGGATTGCCCCCAACAAACCCCTCTCTTCGCCCACCATACCAAGTACTTCCTCATTTGTTTTCTTCTCTGTCCACTTCACCTTCACCACTCTTCTCCACACCCACATTTCAAAAGCCTCCAGTCTATGTCTACCCTCCTGCTTCAATGACCACGTTTCCGCGCAGTACATAGCTACGCTCCATATCAAAGTTTTTACGAGTCTTTTCTTAATATCCTTACTCAACGTCCCTCCTCCTTGTGAAAGCCTCTTTGCCTAGCACAATTCTTCTCCTTACATCCCTACTACTTTGAACATGTTGGTCGAAAACACTTCCAAGATACATAAACTGTTCTACCTGTTCTAGTTTTTGCCCTCCTATTGTAATGCTTAGCTTAGAAAAAAACTCAAATTGCATTAGAGTTTTATTCAATATGGTATCCTCCCACAAAGTCTTGTTGGATATATTTCGGTTCATTTGGAGTTAAGTGTCATATCAAGAGAAGCTTTATTGCTTTTGAGCTAGAATTAAATTGTATGATGTAACTTAATATTTCAAATAAGGTTGTCCAGCAATTGGAAAAATCTGGCTTATTGTAATGCTTTTTAGACCTATTTCTAGATTACTAACATTATATGACACACTTCTGAAAAAACAGCAAAAATTTTGGACCACTAAGTCATTTTACATTACCAATTTCTATTGCAAGCACTACCAAGGCTTGTAAAGCATTTGGAAATTTAGAAATAAAAAAGAATATTTATATGGAATTTTATACAATCACTGAAAACTATTCTTCATGTCAAAATATTTTTGACATGAAGAATAGTTTTGACTCAACTTTTCTTTGGTCTTTTGTGATAAAAAATGCCAAACAAGTCACATACATCACACAGTAAACCATTACATAATTGTATGTAATGGTTTACTCTGGAAATTACTAAGGGTTTTTATTTTCCATCACGGTAACCAGACGATTTTCATAAGGAAATGTATTGACACTGAGATAGTTAAAGAATAAAAACTTGTTTCTTCAGATTAAAAATTTATCTGCCATAGGGATATTCATGAAACTGAAATAAATTATCAAATAGTAGACAAAAGAGACAGCAATTACCTTCTGAAGATTTGACAACTCTGCTTGTGGATCTTCTGAACCTTCCAGGGCCTCTTCTTCATCCAATGTCCTCTCATCATCAAAGTCATTGACCATCATATCGACACTGGGATTGAACTCTTTGTCCGCACTAGCACCTGATACAAAAAATCTTTAATAATGCAATGCAACAATTTGAGAATGGATTAAAATTAGAGCAATTAGAGCCTGTGCATTTATGGATTCCCCTAGGTACCTTCAGCTTAACCCATGTTGAATGATTTTTTGGGTACCCCATCTTCCTGGGAAACAATAGCTAAGGAAAGTGTATCGCCCCTACCCTTATGTGAGAATTTCACATGCCATTGGGTTTAGTATTGAGTGAGATTTACCATCACCTATCAAACCCACCTTCAAGTTAACTGTGTTTTATATATATACTTATATACACACATTTAAACACGAAAACCCATACTATGGTGAACAAATATTCATTCACATGGAAATAGGTACAAGGAAAAGGGATAGGAACACATATAAAGGATGAACACAGGAGAGGAGGGGAAGGCTGAATTGAGCAGATCACAAGGGCCAAAATATTTCCTTGACAGGGACTTGGGACACTGGATCTTTCCACTTGCCGGGCCGATACTCAAACCACTTGGGCTATAGAGGAAACTTAATTTACACTGAAATCTGAGAGGGGTTAATGCAACCAAGTGCCCCGATTCTTGGGCCAAGAGATGGCATTAGGGGGCTGTTTCACCCACCAAACGAGAAATAGACAAAACACAAGTGGAAAGGACATTAGGTAAGCAATCATACAACACCAGATAATAATAATAAACAATTTTTATTGCTCTGGGAGCAAAGTCCCTTGGAGCAGAATACAGGTTACATGAGGTTTTGAAACCTATGGAGTGAAACAGGTTTACATAATCCATAGATTAAGGTAATTAAACCAGTCACAAAAGATAGGATAGGAACAGTGCGTTTCGTGGCACACATAGCAAGAAGAAGGAGATGAGGTACATTAGCCAAATACAATTATAATTTATGCACATATGTATATATATATACACAGACCTGTATATATAATGGGTCTAGGTAGTCCCGGGGTAGAACACTTGACTACTGACTGGAGGGCTTGGGTTCGATTCCCAGGCAAGCTTTTCTGGGAGCCTGCAGCTCCACCCAAGCTATGTGATTTTTCGGGAACCAGATCTTCCTAGGAAACCATAACTGGCACAGCCAAAGGAACTGGCCCCCCTACCCTCATGTGTGAATTTCAGATGCTGTATAGCGCTTAGTACTGGGTAAACTCTATCATCCCCCACAAACTGACCTTCGGGTTGATCACTGTGTTTATGGTTTAATATATATACATCTGAACACGAAATCCCACCAAATGGCAAACAAATACTCATTTTTATAGAAGCCGATATAAGGAAAAGGCATAGGAACACACATAAAGGACGAACAGAGGATAGGTAGGGAAGGCGGAATCAAGCAGATCACGAATGCTAAAATATTTCCTAGACCGGGATTTGAACTCCAGATCTTTCCACTTGCCGGGTGGAGGCTCTTAACCACTTGAGCTATCCAGGAAACATTATTTACACTGAGATCTTTGATGCTTTATGCAACCAAGTGCCCCGATTCTTTGGCCAAGAGATGGCGTTAGGGAGCTGTTTCACCCACCAAAGGAGAAATAGACAAGACACACAGAGGAAGGGATAGTAGTAAAGGAATTATACATCATCATAAAGGATAAGAGCAGTGCGTTTCGTGGCACGCATGGCCAGAAGAAGAGATGAGCCACATTGGCCTAATACACATTCAAACACGAAATCCCGCCAAACGGCGAACAAATACTCATTTATATAGAAACCGATATCAGGAAAAGGGATAGGAACACACATACAGGACGAACACAGGAGAGATGGTGAAGGTGGAATCAAGCAGATCACGAATGCAAAAATATTATAAATATTTCCTAGATTATATAAATATATAATATATTTCCTAGACCAGGATTTGAACTCCGGATCTTTCCACCTGCCGGGCGGAGGATCTTAACCACTTGAGCGATCCAGGTATATACCCAGCTATATATATATATTTATATGTGTCTGTGTGCGTGTTTGTTCGCATGTGCATGCGTGTGTGCGTGCCTGTTTGCATGGATTATATTCTACTTATGAAATATGTTTACAGCATATTTGAAACCTTAAGACTACTTTTCAGATAATCTTTAAGCTAAAAAAACAACTAGCCATTCAAATTTCCACCTTCAAGGCCAGCATATTGAGGAAACATTGGCATAGTCAAGAATTCAAAACGTGAAAAAAGGATGCCCTACTGGATAAGGTAAAAGAGTAAAAATTGTTTAAACAGGCAAGGCAATTATTCAGCTGATTAAATAGAATTTCTCTTCAGTAGCAGGGGGGTTGACTTGAGACTACTCTCATTGAGAAGGCTTATTCACACCTCAACACCATGGAAACTATACACACCAACACACATTTTTGATTTCTTAAGTGGCACATTAATATGATCAACTGTGGCGAAGTCTTTGCTGGAATTGTGGGCCAGGAAAACACCAAATCTTACATGATGAAATGGTTAGCCAATTCACTAAGAACAACAGATACATATCGTAAGAAAATGTACTCCTCCAAAAAAATTTGGTTACAGAACAATAGTTTGATGACTATTATCATTTGGTGAAAACAATGATGGAACAGCAGTATCTTACGCAACTACTACCTGTTGCTCCCTTCTTCATATACTCGATATTTAATTTAAACACACTTAATACTGAATCTAATTCACACATTAACCAACTGCATTCATAACAAATCTCTTCAGGAGCATACATCTACAATTATTTTCACCATGTGATAATGATATTCATTGAAATCAGTTGTGTTCTACAAGCAAATTTTAGTGTGTGATGATACATCATTCAATAAAGAAATTAGATTGATATTCCACTGTGTTACCACCACCTTGCTGAGACTGATAGGTTACTTTTAATATCTTGATACATAAGTATTGATTGTATTAGATTTTGAGACAATTTTGAAAATATGGAGTTTGGATCTGGTTGCATAATAGCAGCTCATTATATAAGCGTGTGGTCAGGTGACTAGATATTGCCAGATGATTTCCAATCGTTCTAAGATGCCATATGCATCTTATTTCATTTGAAAATGCAAAATTTAGGAATGGAGGAGCAGTTTTAAAATTGGATATGTTAACAATTACGTGCACACATTTATGGCAACTTATTAACCCGCACAAATCTATCCCTGAAAATTTAAAGTTTGAAATGTAGGTATTCAACCCAATCCCCTGAAACAATTTGAAATCATCTGACATGTTCTGGAACCTGACAACACAATGGCCACGGTACATCTCTTACACAGCCATTTCCCAGTGCTCCTTATGACATTACCTCAAAATCCATTTCAACACACCACTAAACGAACCACCCAAATTTCATTCCACACTAGTCCTTTTTTCACATACTTAATATCCTATTCCCCATCACCATACCATTCTCAGAGGAAAAAATGTTGGTCCACTCATTGCTTTCTCGAAATAATGATGATATTGAATACAATTGGCCATATTCTGTGACCAAAAATAATTATGAAAAATAAAATATTTTCGCATAAGGCCAACATCTATACTGTGATTTTACTTCACCAAGTTACACCCTCCTCAGGTAGCCAGCCATCAACCATTATTTCATTATCAAAGGATAGCCATGGCCAATGATATCATATTACAATAAGTATGACAGTGAAATTTGGATGGAATATTTAAGGGAAAAATGTTAATAACAATGTCACAGAAAATATCACTAGGATTCATGCAGCTATGATTGGTATACCTTTCCTAAATATGCATAAACTTGCACAATTACTTCTGATTAGTCCTGTACATATTACGACCTAACACAGAACATTCAGTCTCCTGTTTACTGTGAATAATAAATTATCTTTGCAACAGCCACAACCAAAAAAGGATATTATCCACGGATTAAGGACCAAAAAGTCACCGCTTGGGAGACTTCTGTACTAAAAGTGAGAATGGCCTTATTGATATACCTGCCGAAGAGAAGGGAAGAAATGAGTAGCCTTACAAGTAAAAACATACATCTGTGGTTCTTATACTTTCGCAAACATTCCACTTCAGATGATTTATTTTACTTGCAGTGTGAATTTTCAGATGAAAGATCTTCTGGGAATACCATAGATGGCACATGAACTATTCACCTATCAACTTCACCTATCAAAAAACCTTATGGCTGATTACCACATTTATTTTAAGAATCCAAAAGTAAAAATTTCTCTTGCACCCAACTAGAAAACTACATCCCTCTAAAATTGAGCTCATTTCTAGGTGACCTCCCCTGAGGTATCGTACAAATTCCTGCATATTTGGGTAACTTAGATACGTGAACCTGAAATAAAATAGGGATGTTTGTACATCATTTTTTTACTTCAAGGTAAACTGCAGTAATTACAAAGGTAAAATTTTTAATCAATCACCATACAGAAATACTAGGGGTAATAATAAACTTCTTGTCCCACACCATCGCACGGAAATCTATGACAAATCTTTTCATGTTACAGCATGCCGTCTGTGGAACTCTCTCCCAGATGACATAAAAAACTCTTCATCAACAACAACATTTAGAAGAGCACTTCACAAGTTCATTTTCCTCAGGTACTTAACCAGTATACCCTCCATCATTCCACTCAGCTGTTTTACAGATCACTGTGTCTACTTTTTTCACCCTGCTTTTTTGTTTTGTCATCTCAAGCGGTAGGAGTTTGCATAATTATTTTTAGAAATATCACACTTCTCATTACTCCGCATGTGTTGTCCTGAATTTAATTTCTCCAATTCAATTTCGGTAACTTAATAATACGTATACTATGTAAAAATGATTGTTACAATGTACATGTATCTTTCCTCTAATTAATAGGGTTTTCGCAGGTTTTTCACACCCCCCTTCTCTTCGTGGGTGTTTTTCCTGCGTGGGTTTTTACTAGTTGAGCAATGCCACGCTCTCCCTAGCTTTTCCCACAAACCTCATTCTTTGCTTAGACTTTCCTCATTGTTATTGTACTCTATCTTCACTGTCATTTAATTTGAGTATATGTAGGTGTATTCTTAATTTATATATGCATACATGTATGGGTGTATATATGCGTAATTATATATGTATTTATGTATGTGTATGAATGCATGTATGTATGTTTATGTGTGTATATGTATGTGGATATGCATGTATATGTGTAGGTATGTGTATGAATATAGGTATGTATGAGTGTGTATGTATGTGTATATATATGTATATACTTTTTTCTTTTCGATGTGCAAATCTGTGCTAAATGAATTTATGTCTGTCTATATGTATTTATGTGTACATATGAATGTAACTATAAGTTTAACGCCTAATATAATATGTATACGACGATGGGTTAAATGGAAGAAGGGACCATTTGGTCTCAATTTCGCCCAAATAAAGACCACTATCTATCTATCTATAAGCCAGGAAATAAAATAACTATCAGGTTGCAAGTATCATGGTCATCAAGATTTTAAAGTGGTACAGGGATGCAACAATTTCAGGGTGTAAAAATCATTCGCCTTCAAGGCAAATGATTTTTACACTCTGAAATTGTTGCATTGAAATGCACATTAACGGACGACTCCATTAAAAGTTACTGTTGCGGCATCTCCCGCAGTTTCTTTGGAATTGGTACAGGGATATAATTGACTGTGTATGCCTTGAATATAGAATAACCCTTTTTATATTAATCTTTCCCGTGTACCAATTCATGATTTTCCCTGGCTACATTCATAGAGTATTTGGAACTACTGGATGTCTAGGTACAAAAAAAGTATCAATATCCATTGATACTTTTTTCCTTCCCTGTATTATGCAGTAGGAAGAAATTTATGTAGCATAACTGTCACTGGTGAGCCAAAGTTAAAAACCATTACTTTGGTACTTAGTTATATTAGCTACTTGAATTTCTAATGGGCACCTTATAGATGAATTGGTTTGGGTACCAAAAAAATATACTGATAAGCTTGTTTGAAGATTTGCATGCACAAAACCACCACTGTAGAATGTAAAAAAATGCTCTCCCTGCTGGGTTGCCATAAATTTGAACATTTTATTAAGCAATAGGATGAAAAGATAATTATAAAACCGGTAATAGCTGTACATCACATATAAAACGACGTAAAAATATGTTATCAGGTGAGCTGCATTTGGTATCTCTGAAATGTCCTCGGACATGAGCAACCCAATAGCGGTAAAATTGTACAAAAACAAATGAAAACAAAATAAAAGAATGAACACCACATTTCAATTAGTTACTTACAATTGAAAATTAATAAATGTTAGTCACAAGTTTTAAACGTTCTAAGAGGTCACAGATTTTAAGTTCTTTCAGGCTAAAATCAACTGGAAGTCATAAAAGGTAGGTAAAGCATATTCTCCAAGGGAACAAGTCAAACGCAGAAACTATAAAGTTTATTGCTGGTTGTTTAATTGGCCATAACAAAATTCTGATTAACTGTGAATCCTTACTTGCCACCTCGTCATCGTCCGAAATAACCTACTGAAGTCTACATTTAGTAATCAGTACCTTTCCTTTTGTTTCATGCAGAGCAGTTTGGCTCTGTACTTTTATTTCAATCAGAGCTGCCCCTAAAACCTGGCAGCATGTTTAAATGCAATGGGTAAGTGAATCACTACCTCCTAGGTCTCCTGCAGTCAGATAATGCAAAAACTTCTTAATTCTTTCTCGCATTTGCTGTTGTTGATATGGAAAAGTGTTATCACACCAAGAAGCACATAAGAACACACTGTTTCACTCTAAATACCACAAGACGCATTTTAGATTAAGTAGACGAAATGAAATTCCGCATGTCAGTGGCAAATAAGACTCAAAATACGATAAAATTGGTCATGCTCACAATCTCTGATTACTTTCCAGTAATGTTCTATACATTATATGCGAGTGCGTAAAACTCAAAGGCAATATGCCATAGAACGTAACCAACTCTTTATTAATATCCAAGATTTATGGCCAATAAAAAGTTATCAACTTCATAACTCAATGGCACTACGACACCGCATTCTTGAATTACATGAAAATAGAGATCAACATTTCAAAATTTATTCTACCAAGGGTCTCACGCAAGTAATTTTGCTAGTCCGTTGAACTTGGGTGAAATAAAATTGATACCAATTATATGGTGGATATGTATGCATTAAGAAGTTTGGAGAGTAAAATAAAGCAATTTAGGTAATTTTATTTCCTCTATAAAATTGCCCGTTCATTTCCTTGGACAGAGATGTTATCAGGATAAAAACGTACATTCCCAACCTGCACACTTATGCATATGAGTGAGGGGAAATTCGATGAAATAATTATAGGCATCAAATGTATGCAATTTGGGACGGTCGATACGCACAAAGTTTAAAAGCGTCTCTGAGTAACACACAAATACATGCAAACAATTCACAACAGTATAATGTTACAAGATGTCAAGAAAATCAATAGTGATGACACATGTACTGTGATAAATATTTTCATTCTGCTTACCATTTCCTTCGCAGGCGTCTCTAAGCTCTGAAGCCGCCTTTCGACCCTGCATTTTGACAACAATGATGAACAGGAACGATAAAAATACTGTTTTCTCAATTGAAAATTAAGCAATTGTTGATATCTTAAGTTGTTTGGATGACGACGAAAGCAGCACAATCCTACGTCAAAGATGTTTTTCATAAACAAATTATGCAATGGCAACACAACCGAATGCACTTTTAGGTAGGATTCCATTATTCTGCCAAGGGATAAATGAAGTGGCACTTTAAGGTGTACCAACCAAAGATTCCATCTTGAAACGACTGTTCACAAATATATTGCATTTTTCATGGTACCCACCGATGACACTTTAAATTATCAAAACCGCTATTACCTCAAAACAACACCACCAAAAATACGCTGACACTAGTTGGCAGATGTTTCTCCTAAGCGATGCGATGCAACGATCCTTTGGTTCTATACGTTGAGCATAGAGTGCTCTGCGGAAGCGATCACTGGAGGAGAATTATCGGCCAGCATGGCAAACGGGCCAATATTGCGCAGTTGAATTTCAAGAGGTTCATGTCGGTCTGGCGATTCAGTTACGGTCCGGCAGGTCAGAAAAGAAACCGTGGAAATGAACGAAGTTCTGATGTCGCATCTTTTCACTGAATTATCCACTGTCACATTAAAGCGCGGATTGCTTAAATGTGATAGACATATAAACATAAATGAATAAGAATCACTGTCAAGACGGCGGTTGGGTGACATGTAATGACAGTGAATTATTCAGTCTGGCTACTGAAACCGATGGCTGTCACATTTAAGCGCGTCGGCGCTTCAATGTGACAACCATCACTTTCAGTAGTAGGATTGAAAGATTGACTAACGAATCACCCCAGCGACCTTGTTCGGCTAATTCTTATTCAGTGATGTTTCTCTAAGATTCTCCTGGTTCCGATGCCAAAATTGGAGCTACCAATGGGTGAATATCTCTCGTGTTAAAGTGGGACAAGTTCCTCATTGCATTCTGCAAAGTTTCGATGTGCGACAATTTGAACCGTCGGGAAACCCGAGAGTTATTCACTCAAGATTCTTCGGGGAAGCACTATATATGTAGAGCAATGACTGTACGTGAATAATTTCGGCCACTTTGAATAAAACATTTCAACCTTCACTTGCCTATTTAATTACCCTTGCGATGAGACCAACCCACGAAAATTCAACCACCTCTTGTTTTCTAATAGCAATTACGCTCATTCAAATATTATCAAACCAAGAAAACCTGATGTTAATTTTTTTGAGATATGTATGATGGGAAGTTAGTGGACGCCATAAGGCAACACATTTCTTTGGTGCACGTAAATCTCTAGCAAATCTAAATTTTATTATTGAAATAGTACCCAAAGTATTTCATTAGAATAACATGTTGCCATAGAAACGTTTTCGCTTCATTTTTCGAGTTAGCCTACGCCTTAATTTCTTGGGACGCGACTTTTCCTAAACCAGGCTAGGAGGAGATATATATCGTGGCTGACTGGTATGCAAAATTTAAAGGTAAATTTACTTGCATATTAGTGTAAGACTAAGTGCAAAGAAATATTTAGCATTGGTACAGAATTTGTTGAATATCTTTGCCACATTCAAATATCTAAGAATAAAGTGTGAACGTTAAATCTGTATTCAAATCGAACTGATAACACCAACCACCCATGCAGATGTTTACACATGACCTTCAATTGCTTAGAACTACAATTTGTGACCATTTTGGTTTGAGGTGCTACAACTACAGTTTGTGACCATTTTGGTTTGCAGTGCTGTGAATTATATTCGCTACATATCCCATTATATTGTACATAGAGTTATGCCTTAGATGAGCATTAAAATGCCAGGATAATTCTAATTCATTAGCTTAGCCTTTTTCTAGAGAAAAAAATAATTTTTGCTGTATTACCAACATCACTCTCAGATGTTCTTGGATTTTCGTCTTCATTGCCAAAGACTGGGTGAAGGAGTATTATTAGCACAGGATGTCCCTAGGATATAGATTTTTAATTTTATTATTTAGATTTATGCTTTAATATTTGGGCACTAATCACTTTTCAAACTTTCTGAACTATTTGTGATTATTCCAACTTAAATATAGTGTGGGGGCCATTAGATTTTCAAATGTATTATTGCAAAATGCCTGTACATGATTGGTGTTAGGATGTAAGTTGCATTGTCGTTACTTACCTCCAAGTTTTGGTGGAATATGGATCTCGGGTGGTTATTCAGATATTTGTGAAATTGTTACGACAGCATTTTCCCCTTGGCCATAGCTTCCGGGATTCAATTGGTTAAGGTTAACATGAAACCCTTTCTTTATAATACTGTCTTAATAAGCGTTTACAGGTAATCAAATATTAAGCAAAACTTATCTTAGATGTTGCAAGCATAGCTTGGAAACTCCTTATGCCCTGTAATCTAGTGGTAGCTTACAAGATACCATGCGGAGGTACTCTTCTTTGCAACTACAGAAGTACTATGCTTTTTAACCACCTCTAGATGAAATAATATCATTATTTTTTAATAAGATTTAAAAAATTATTTCTGAAGTCAAATTAACCAATTATATTGTATTCTTCTGATGTTTGCTTAAATGCCTGCCTTACCTTCTCCTCTGGCATCTTGTAAAATGCTATCTTAATTCAATCTCCCAGCTTAAACTTCCCAGTAGTGTTAAATCCTCACCAATCCCATTGTAAATCATTGAAGTCAGTCTTGAGGGGTGATAAGTTGATGATATCCTACTTCTTGCATGGTGCTGTGAGAGCCCAACCATTAAAAAGTATAAAAATGATATTAAACAAACACATATCTTAAGGGAATTCGTTTTGAATTATTGACTACTAAGGAATAATTTAATTATCAGAATAAGTAAACTTGTTATGTCTTCTCATTAAATTTATTATTGTACCACCATTTTCAATGCATAACAAAACATCAGGTACAAAATTTCATAGCATTGCTAGGAGAGAATATATATATATATATATATATATATATATATATATATATATATATATATATATATATATATATATATATATATGCATACATACATATATATATCTATTATATAGATATACATAAATATATAATATGTGGGTCATGGTAGTCCAGGGGGTAAAGTGTTGGACTGCTGACCAGAGGGACCAAGGTTTGATTCCCATGCTAAGCACTGGGTACCTACAGCTCCAACTATGCTATGTGACTTTTCAGGTACCAGGTCTTCCTGGGAAACCATAACCAGCGCAGAGAAAGAAACTGGCCCCCCTACCCTGATGTGTGAATTTCACACGCCATCAGGCTTAGTACTGGGCGAACTCCACCATCACCAATCAAACCGATCTTTGGGTTGATTACTGTGTTTATGTTTTTTTAAACTATATATATACACACACACACACACACATATATATATATGTGTGTATATATATATATATATATATATATATATATATGTATATATATATATATATGTATGTACATATATATATATATATATATATATATATATATATATATATATATATATATATATATATATATATATATATATATATGTATGTATGTACATATATATATATATATATATATATATATATATATATATATATATATATATATATATATATATATATATATATATATATATATATATATATATATATATATATATATATATATATATATATGTATGTACATATATATATATGTACATATATATATGTATATATATACATACATATACATATATATGTGTATATAGAGGGTCGCACCGAAAAATGGTAGGATTGATTTTTTCTGACTCGAACGGAGCGGTGGAGGGATCTCTTAGCAACAGACTGACACCAACCTCAGTCGCCTGCGGGCTGTCGTTGAGTGAGGACACCGTTTTTAGCTAAGCAAGTTTTTCGTCTGCGTCAAAAAACAAAATGAATCTGAATTTAGAGCAACATTATTCCGTGAAGTTTTGAGCGAAACTCGGGAAGACGGCACTGAGACCCTCAATATGATCAAGCAGGCTTATGGGGACACTGCCTTAAGCCGTTCCACAGTATTTGAGTGGCACAAGTTGTGTAAAGAGGGTAGGGAGCTCGTTGAAGACGACCATCGCTCCGGACGGCCGTCGACGGCAAGAACCGACATGAATGTGGACAGAGTGAGGACACTGCTGAACACAGACCGACGCTTAACCAGTGAAGAAATTGCAGACCAGTTGGGTCTGTCTGCATACAACGTCCAACGCATTATTTCACAGGATTTGGCCATGCGCAAGGTGTGCGCCAAGATGGTGCCGAAAATTCTGAGTGTCGACCAACAGGTAGTGTTAGCCAATTTGCACCGAGATGAAAATTGTTTGGACAATGTGATAACTGTTGATGAAACATGGGTTTTTCAATATGACCCCGAAACGAAAAGACAATCCGCGGAATGGCACACTACCGCGTCCCCACGTCCAAAAAGGGCTCGCATGAGCAATTCAAAAATCAAAACGATGTTGATTGTGTTTTTCGACTGTCATGGAGTTACATATTTATTTTTTTTAGGTACGTACCTGATGATGCCGCAAGTCGGTGAAACGTGTTGTACCGTATAATAAAATCTGTGGAAAATTACGAGTCTTTCTTTCTATTTCAATAATGGATGTCATGGAGTGGTTCGCAAGGAGTTTGTCCCACCAGGGGAGACTGTGAATGCAAACTTTTACGTGCAGGTGCTCACCCGCCTCCGAGAACGCGTGAAATGAGTCCGACCGGCCATCGCAAACTGCTGGGTGCTTCATCATGACAACGCTCCGTGCCATGGCGCGCTCGTCGTCAGACAGCTCCTGGCCAAATACTGCGTTGCTTGCACCCGCCGTATTCTCCCGATCTGGCACTACCGGACTTCTTCTTCTTCCCCCGGATGAAAAGACAGCTCAAAGGACGACGTTTTGACTCGATAAAGGCCGTTCAAGAGGCTTCGACGAGGGTCATCAACGGCATCCCCAAAGAAAATTTCCAGCGGGCATACGGGGAGTGCGAGCAACGTTATACTAACTGTGTAGCAGCTCAAGGAGCATACTTTGAAGATTATTAAGTCGATGTAAGTATATCGTCAATAAAATTCTTGTAAAAAATCAGTCCTACCAATTTTGGGTGCGACCCTGTATATACATATATATATATACATATATTTTTAAGGTAATCTACCGGTTAAGGTAGGTTTTTGGATGGACACAACTACCAAACAAACATTTTATTACTCCTAACAAAACACAAAATCCATCATCCTACTCTATATCAGGTCCCTCTTCATCTCTAAGTACTTTCTTCCTCCCTTCATCCCGTCCAACATCACTATCCTGTTCCTTCCCTTTCCTCTTTTGCCCAATATTCTCCCCTCTATCACAGTCTTCAACAACCCACTGCCGGTCAACACCCCCTTCATCCACTTTTCCTGCCTCCATAGGATTGCTCCCAACAAACCCCTCTCTGTGCCCACCATACCAAGTACTTCCTCCTTTGTTTTCTTCTCTGTCCATTTCACCTCCTCCATTCTTCTCCACAACCACATTTCAAAAGCCTCCAGTCTACGTCTATCCTCCTGCTTCAATGACCACGTTTCCGCCTCTTTTCCGAAAGCCTCTTTGTCTAGCGCAATTCTTCTCCTAACGTCCCTACTACTTTGACCGTGTTGGTCCAAAACACTACCAAGATACGTAAACTGTTCTACTTGCTCTAGTTTTTGCCCTCCTATTTTAATGTTAAGCTTGGCCTTTTTCTTTCTAGAAAATTGCATAACCTTCGTTTTATTAATATTGATTCTCATCCCATACCTGTCGCACTGAATTTCCAATTCACTCAGCAATGCTTGCAGCCCCTTGGCTGACTGACAAACTAAAGCTTGGTCATCAACAAACCTAGCTGATTTTATGAATTCCCCGCCCACTTTCATTCCTACCTCGAGTCTTCCCATGCCTCTTTGATCATTTCCTCTGCATACAGGTTGAACAGCAACGGCGATAATGGGGAACCCTGCCTTACACCCCTTCCTAACACTGCCCGACCGGACTCCCCGTTTCCCACCCGCACCTGAGCAGTCTGAGACATGTACAGGTTGCAGATTAGCCTCCTTTCCCTCCAATCTATTCCTATTTTCTGCAGAATACTCATTAGTTTTTCCCAATTCACTCTATCAAACGCTTTTTCGAAATCTACGAAACAGGCAAATACCTCCTGGTTGTGTTATATATTCCTCTCGATTAATAATCTCATTACTGCAATGGC
This sequence comes from Hetaerina americana, assembly GCF_022747635.1. Lineage (NCBI taxonomy): Eukaryota > Metazoa > Arthropoda > Insecta > Odonata > Calopterygidae > Hetaerina > Hetaerina americana. Next base: position 11,077,595 of record NW_027286719.1, on the reverse strand, counting down.
ATCACGCGTACCTCTCCCCTTCCTAAACCCAAACTGATCATCCCCTAAGTAATCATTTGCCCTACCCTCTATCCTTTTGTTTATGATTCTAAGAACAACTTTTGCTGCGTGGGATATCAAACTAATTGTCCTATAGTCCTCACATGACGTGGCCTTTACCTTTTTCGGAATAGGAACTAAAACTGATCTCACAAAGTCTTCTGGCCAGATTCCCTCCTCATAAATACTACGGATCAGCCCATATAGCCTCTTCCTCCCACATTTTCCTAAGCATTTTAAAAGTTCCACGGGAATGTTATCTACCCCCACGGCCTTATTTAGTTTCATCTCCCTTAATGCCCTTTCTATCTCATTGTCTAGTACGCCTGGACCTAATCTGTCTTCCTCTACGTCATTTTCTTTTTCAATGTCTAACTTTGTTTGTCTGAGTTCTTTACTATATAGTTCTTCTATATACTCCTTCCATCTCTCTTGGATCTTTCCTGTTTCAACTATTACCTTACCCGCCTTATCTCTAACTGTTAGCATAGCTCTTCCTTTCTTACTTCCCGATAACGATTTAACTTTGCTGTATAGCACACCGATTTCACCCTTCCTCTGCAGACTTTCTATATCCTCGCGCGGTGTCTTCCATTATGCTTCTTTTGCTTTATGTGTTGCCCGCCTCAATTTATTGTTCAATTCTTTGTACTTCATTTTGCCTAATTCTGTATTTATATTCTTCCATTTTTGCCGCTCATCCATCTTTGTAATCATCTTATCCGTGATCCATGGTTTCCTAGTCCTTTTAGCGTTAAAGGTTCCAATAGTGTCTTTTGTGGCTTTTGACAACCCTTTCTTGATACTTTCCCATTTTTCTTCGATAGTACTTAGCTCTTTACCATCCTCCATGATTTCCTCTACCGCCTGTTTGTATTCCTTCCTTTTCAAACCATTTAATGCTTCTACATTCCATTTTCTGACTCTCCGCCCCTGCCTTATCTTTTTGAAACGGACACTACATTTCATAACAACTAAATTGTGGTCAGAGTCCGTATCTGCTCCCAGGAATCTGTGCGAATTTATCACACTGTTCCTAAACCTGTGTCTAACCAGGATATAATCTAGCTGATATCTTCCTGAGTCACCTGGCATTTGCCATGTATACCTGCGTCTTTTGTGGTGTCTAAACAAATTGTTGGTGATGACTAACCCCTGTCTCCTGTAGAACTCAACTGCTTTCTCCCCACGGTCATTCCTCGTGCCTTAACCGTAGTCTCCCACCTCATCACCATCTATCTCTTCCTTCGCCTACCGTTGTATTCCAAACCCCCATCACTATCAAATGTTTCCCTGCAGGAACACACGCGATTATGTCCTCTAACTGATCGTACATCCTATCGACTTCTTCTTCCTTATGGTTGCCCAATGGCATGTATACCTGAATAATAACCAAGTTCGTCGGTTCTGCTTTTACTAATGTGGTTCTTTTTTAACTAATGTGGTCTTCTTCTCCTATATCTTCTGTCCTGCTGCTGCTGGTTTTCCCTTGCAAGGGTTTCGTGGGATGACGACCGCGGAAGCCTTGCCTCCCCTGCTTCCGGGCACGACACACGGCAGATTGGGCTGAGCCCCGTGGTTACCAGGACTCAAAATATCTCTATTGTCCATCATATTTTTCTTGGGAATGATATTTGAGGTGGTTTCCCGTTGCCTTCCTCAATAGTGTTTTTTACGTGACACCATTACTTACTTGCAGCCCCACTGGGGTCAGATGCCATTTTAGCCGCCTCACTGAGGAACAGATGCTGCGTGGACTACCTTTCGTCTGGCTCCTAACCTTTGACCTATCTGGCATGGGTGACCCTACCAGGAGCAATAATTATCACTCCCGCCAGCACAGCTCTAGGGGTCATCGGAACACACAAGCCCTTCCACCACGTCAAGGTTGTAGTCCAGGGAGGGATATACATATATATATATATATATATATATATATATATATATATATATATATATATATATATATCATCCGGGCCTCAATGTCGTTCACTGATGGGAGTGGCCTAAAATTGTTACTATGTGGAAGCAATGCATATCGGAAGGTTGAACACTTTGTTTTTCCGCATGAGTTTTGGTGTGAGTGGCCTTTGTTTCAACTTGCGGAGTCTTGATCAAGACTTTGTAAGTTGAAACCTGGGTTCGGATGTTGCAATAGTAATGGTGAGCAGATTGTTTTCTTTTCCAATATTGGGTCAATTCCACCTCCTCCCTCTCCCTCCTTGCCTATCTCCGCTCCTCTCTAGCCTCTCCTCTCCCTTTCCTCTCCCCAACCATTCCTCTCACCCCTCCTCAGCTTTCCGTTCTCCCCTTCCCCTGGCCCCCTTCCCTTTCTCTAGCACCCCTCAACTCTACTTATCCAGTAGTCATTATTTCTCTATCTTCCGATGAAGATGGAGTAGAATTCCGTCGAAATTATCAAGAAATAACGTGTGACATAAGCTTTTAATAAACTAATTTGAATAAATGTGATAAGCTTTGACAGCAATAAACAATATAAGAATACATAAAAAGATCACTCACACATTATTTTTTGATCATTTCGGTGGAATTCAACTCCGTCTTCATCGGAAGAAATAGAAGTAATGACTCCTGGAATAGGACAGGTGAGGGGTGCAAGAGAAAGGGAACGGGGCCATGGGAATGGGAGGCAAAGGAGGGATGTGAGGAATGGTTGGGGGAGAGAGGAGCCGAGATAGGGAAGGAGTGAGAGGGAGGAGGTGGAATGGACACAAAATCGGAAAAGAAAACAATCTGCTCACCACAACTGTTACAACATCCGAGACCCAGGTTTCAACTTACAAAGTGATCAAGGCCCTGCAAGGCAAAACAAAGGCCACGTACACCAAAACTCATGTGGAAGAACAAAGTATTCACCTCTCCAATATGCATTGCTTCCACAAAGTGACAATTCGGACCATTCTCATCAGTGAACGAAATTGAGGCCCGGATGCTGATAGGCCATACAGAGCCAAATGAATGCCATTTCAAGAGTTTTTAAATCTATAGGGTTATCTGATGTGGGAAGGGACACTAGGATGGAAACATTGTAACACTGGTTGAAGGGGGTTTTATGATGGGAAGCATGTTTAGGGATGGGGAGACCCGTAGACGGGGAGGAGGGATTCCATGAGGTGCGGTGGTTGTTAATCCTAAGGTTCAGGGGTGGAACATTGGCCTATTAAAAAGTCCGGGCAGAGTTTACAGGTCAGAAGATAAACAACATTCTTGGAAGTGCAGCAGGAATGGGGGAAGGGCGGGAAAGAGTTAAATGGTGGGATGGAGTGGGGTGGAGTGGTGAAAATAGGGCAGGTTTTGCATCTTGCTCGATGACATGGAGTGAGTATAGCTCTGGGGGTGTGAGGGGATTTTGAGAGTGGCCTGGTGGATTTGAGGATATTTGCTATGTTGGCGGGACGTTTGAAGGTGACAGAGGGGCATTTGGGAAGAAGGTTGGAGGAAGTGTTGTAATTTTTGAGGATAGGGAACCGGTCTTTGAACTTAAGGGACTGAATGCCTGGGAAGTAGGTAGTACAGATTGAGAGAGAGTGGGAGTCTGTGGTTGAGGTAGGCTTGGGAGTGTAGGAATGTTTAAGTATTTTTTTATGGAGGAGAGAATCTGAGTATCCTCTTTGGAGGAGGGAGAGGTGAAGGTTGTTGAGATATTTGTTAAGGGATTCGGGATGGTTGCAAATATGGTGACTGCTGATAGAGAGGGAGTAAGGGAGGGAGCATTTGGTATGGAAGGGATGGAAACTGCTGTAATGAAGATATTGCTGCTTATTAGTAGGTTTAGTGTGGACAGAGGTCAGGACTTTGTTATTGCTGAGGGAAATATTGACATCGAGGAAGGTGATCTGAGAGGATGAAATGGTCGGGATGAAAGACAGAGATGAGGAATCATTGAGTTGGGAGATGAAGGAATTGAGGGAATCTATGCTGTGCAGCCAGAGTAGAAAGATGTCATCAATGTATCAGAGCTACAGGAGGGGTTGCAGAGGATAATTGGAAAGGAAACTCTCTTCCAGGGCACCGAGGTGGAGGTTTGCATATGAAGGGCTGAATCTACTTCCCATGGCACAGCCCTTTATTTGGAGGTATTAGTTATTGTTGAAAGAAAAGGAGTTGCGGGTGAGAATGAAATTAGAAAGATTAATGAGAAATTTGGTGCTGGGGATGTGAGGGGTAGGGCGTTTGGAGAGGATGTAACGTAGGGAAGAAAGGCCTTCTTGGTGAGGAATGGATGTGTATAAGGAGGTGACATCCATTGTAGCCATAGTAATTTGTGTGTGAGGAGGGAGGGAAGTTGAGTGGAGCAATCTGAGGAAGTGGTAGGTATCTTTTATAAAGGAGGGTAGGGAGTGAACTAAAGGTTGGAGATAGTGGTCCACGAAGGCAGAAATTCTTTCAGTCAGAGAGCTACGCGAGGAGACTATAGGGCGGCCTGGGTTGTTGGGTTTGTGGTTCTTAGGAAGGATGTAGAAGTGAGGGGTGTGAGGTTGGGAAGGGGAAAGGAGGGAGATGTCCCTGGGGGATAGATTCTCCTTAGGGCCGTTGTCTTGGAGGAAAGTGATCATTTCTTTTTGGAATGCAGGGTTATGGTCAGCAGGAATATGTTGATAGGAAGAAGTGTCGGAGAGTAATCTGTTACATTCTTGTAGGTAGTCTGCAGTGTTAAGGACTACCACGGTCAAACCTTTGTCAACAGAAGTGATGACTAGGTTGGGGTTGCTTGTGAGGTTTTTTAACTCGGCTACTTGGGCCGGGGAGAGATTACGTTTTGGGTTTAGAGATTTAAGGAAAGAAGGGCTAGATGTTTTGGACAGGAGAAGATTGATAGAGATTTCGACTGGGTGATTTGGAGAGAGCAGTTGAGGTTCAATCTGGGAAGGCGGCCGGAACTTAGTAAGAGCACGTGTATGTGTGTGGGGGATTGAAGAGTGGCGGGTTGCATCGCCCAGAAATGTTGCCATCTAAGATTTCTGGCCAAATTTATGATGTCCGCAAGGATGGTCACATGATTAACCTTGGGGGTGGGGGAGAATGAGGCCTTTTCCCAGAAGTGAGGTTTGGTGCTCGTTCAGGGTGGTGCTAGAGAGGTTCAGCACAAGTTCTGCAGTATCTATTGTCTGGTCGACCGGCGGGGAAGGGGCAGATTGAAAAGGGTTTTGTTGGTGGAAACGGCTCAGTGGAGCCCGGGGTGAAGATAGGGGAGGTGGAAAATAGTCGCTAAATCCGGTTCGTGTAGGCAAAGGTGTGGGGGAGGAGAGCTAGGTTTGAAAAGTTGGAGAGGTAAGGCAAAGCCTTGGCCGAAGTAAGAAGTGCACAGATTGGACAATTTATCCTAGGCTTTCCTGCCTCAAGGAAGAGAGAGATAGAACTCTATAGAGTTCTATGCCTCTCTTCCTTGATGAAGGTGGCTACGATCACCAAAAATTCGAAAGTTAGTGAGTTTCTTTTTTGTGTTTCTGTGTTTTTATCTGTGTCCACTGGTGCTAAGTGTTATACATCTCATTTATATATATATATATATATATATATATATACATATATATATTATATGTATATATATAAATATATAAATACATATATATCTAAATATATATATATATATATATATATATATATATATATATATATATATACATATATATCTACATATATGTATGTGTGGGTCGCAGTTGTCCAGGGGGTAGACTACTGACCGAAGGGTCCCAGGTTCGATTCCCGGGCGAGGCACTCTGGGCACCTGCAGCTCCACCCAAGGTAAGTTATTTTTACGGTAAGTTATATATATATATATATATATATATGTATATATATATATATGTATATATATATATATGTATATATATATATATATATATATATATATATATATATATATATATATATATGTATATATATATATATATATATATATATATATATATATATATATATATATATATATATATATATATATATATATATATGCATAGTCAACATAGAGCAGGTAACGGATAGAACGGATAGAATACTACTAGTGGAGATAAAAGCAGAACCGACGAACTTAGTTATTATTCAGGTGTACATGCCACCGAGCAACCATAAGGAAGAAGAGGTCGATAAGATATACAATCAGTTAGAGGACATGATCGCGTGTGTTCCAGCAGGGAAACATTTGATAGTGATGGGGGACATGAATGCGACGGTAGGCGAAGGAAGAGATGGTGATGAGGTGGGCGACTACGGTTTAGGCACGAGGAATGACCGCGGGGAGAAAGCAGTTGAGTTCTGCAGGAGACAGGGGTTAGTCATCACCAACACTTGGTTTAGACACCACAAAAGACGCAGGTATACATGGAAAATGCCAGGTGACTCAGGAAGATATCAGCTAGATTATATCCTGGTTAGACACAGGTTTAGGAATAGTGTGATAAATTCCCACAGCTTTCCGGGAGCGGATGCGGACTCAGACCACAATTTAGTTGTTATGAAATGTAGCGTACGTTTCAAAAAGATAAGGCAGGGGCGGCGAGTTAGAAAATGGAATGTAGAAGCATTAAATGGGTTGAAAAGGAAGGAATACAAACAGGCGGTAGAGAAAATAATGGAGGATGGTAAAGGGGTTATTACTATCGAAGAAAAATGGGAAATGATCAAAAAAGGGTTGTCTAAAGCCGCAAAAGACACTATTGGAACCTTTAACGCTAAAAGGACTAGGAAACCATGGATCACGGATGAGATGATTACAAAGATGGATGAGCGGCAAAAATGGAAGAATATAAATACAGAATTAGGCAAAATGAAGTACAAAGAATTGAACAATAAATTGAGGCGGGCAACAAATAAGGCAAAAGACGCATGGTGGAAGACGCAGTGCGAGGATATGGAAAGTCTCCAGAGGAAGGGCGAAATCGGTGCGCTGTACAGCAAAGTTAAATCGTTATCGGGAAGTAAGAAAGGAAGAGCTATGCTAATAGTTAGAGATAAAGCGGGTAAGGTAATAGTTGACGCAGGAAAGATCCAAGAAAGATGGAAGGAGTATATAGAAGAACTGTATAGTAAGAACTCAGACCAACACAGTTAGGCATTGAAAAAGAAAATGACGTAGAGGAAGACAGCTTAGGTCCAGGCATACTAGACAATGAGATAGAAAGGGCATTAAGGGAGATGAAACTAAATAAGGCCGTGGGGGTAGATAACATTCCCGTGGAACTTTTAAAATGCTTAGGAAAATGTGGGAGGAAGAGGCTATATGGGCTGATCCGTAGCATTTATGAGGAGGGAATCTGGCCGGAAGACTTTGTGAGAGCAGTTTTAGTTCCGATTCCGAAAAAGGTAAAGGCCACGTCATGTGAGGACTATAGGACAATTAGTTTGATATCCCACGCAGCTAAAGTTGTTCTCAGGATCATAAACAAACGGATAGAGAGTAGGGCAAATGATTACTTAGGGGATGATCAGTTTGGGTTTAGGAAGGGGAGAGGTACGCGTGATGCCATTGCAGTAATGAGATTATTAATCGAGAGGAATATAGAACACAACCAGGAGGTATTTGCCTGTTTCGTAGATTTCGAAAAAGCGTTTGATAGAGTGAATTGGGAAAAACTAATGAGTATATTGCAGAAAATAGGAATAGATTGGAGGGAAAGGAGGCTAATCCGCAACCTGTACATGTCTCAGACTGCTCAGGTGCGGGTGGGAAACGGGGAGTCAGGATGGGCAGTGTTAGGAAGGGGTGTAAGGCAGGGTTGCCCATTATCACCGTTGCTGTTCAACCTGTTTGCAGAGGAAATGATCAAAGAGGCATGGGAAGAACTCGAGGTAGGAATGAAAGTGGGCGGGGGATTCGTAAAATCAGTTAGGTTTGCTGATGACCAAGCTTTAGTTTGTCAGTCAGCCAAGGGGCTGCAAGCATTGCTTAGTGAATTGGAAATTCAGTGCGACAGGTATGGGATGAGAATCAATATTAATAAAACAAAGGTTATGCGATTTTCTAGAAAGAAAAAGGCTAATCTTAACATTAAAGTAAGAGGGCAAAAACTAGAGCAGGTAGAACAGTTTACGTATCTCGGTAGTGTTTTGGACCAACACGGTCAAAGTAGTAGGGACGTAAGGAGAAGAATTGCGCTAGGCAAAGAGGCTTTCACGAGGAGGAGGGAGTTGATGACGGGGACTTTGAGTAAGGATGTTAAGAAAAGACTCGTAAAAACTTTGATATGGAGCGTAGCTATGTACGGCGCGGAAACGTGGTCATTGAAGCAGGAGGATAGACGTAGACTGGAGGCTTTTGAAATGTGGGTGTGGAGAAGAATGGAATAGGTGAAATGGACTGAGAAGAAAACAAATGAGGAAGTACTTGGTATGGTAGGCGAAGAGAGGGGTTTGTTGGGAGCAATCCTATGGAGGCAGGAAAAGTGGATGAAGGGGGTATTGACCGGCAGTGGGATGTTGAAGACTGTGATAGAGGGTAGAATGTTGGGCAAAAGAGGAAAGGGAAGGAACAGGATAGGGATGTTGGACGGGATGAAGGGAGGAAGAAGGTACTCAGAGATGAAGAGGGACCTGGTGTAGAGTAGAATTTAGGGTTGTGTTTTGTTAGTAGTCACAAAATATTTGTTTGGTAGTTGTGTCCATCAAAAAAAACCTACCTTAACCGGTAGATTACCTTAAAAAAATATATATATATATATACATACATATATGTGTGTGTGTGTTCACATCAGGGTAGAGGGGGCAGTGCCTTTCTCTGTGCCAATTATGGTTTCCCAGGAAGATCTGAAACCCGAAAAATAACTTACCTTGGGTGGAGCTGCAGGTGCCCAGAGTGCCTCGCCCGGGAATCGAACCTAGGACCCTTCGGTCAGTAGTCTACCCCCTGGACAACTAAGACCCACACACACATATATGTAGATATATATGTATTTATATATATATATATATATATATATATATATATATATATATATATATATATATATATATATATATATATAACGATTGTATGGAAAAACTCACACGAGCGGCACAATAATGGGCTGACACAATATATCATAAATAGAAAAGAATAGACACATTTAAAAGAACACTCACACGGTAAATTGTTTGAGCTTTCGGCCCTCTCAGAGGCCTTCTTCAAGAGAGACTGAAAATATGCTGTTGCAGAGGAGAGGGGAAAGAGCTATGTGCGTGGAGGGGAGGTGTGGAGGGAATGCTGGGAGGGAAATTAAATATGGCGGTTTAGGGTGGGAATTTTACAGGAACGGAAGGATAGTATGTAGGCGGATTCACGAGTTCTCACCTCTATGTTGGTGGCTGAATCAGGTAGGGATTCTAGGATGCTTAGAGCAAAACACTGGTCGAATGAAAGTTTGTGGGAATTGGCGTGTGAAGGGATAGGAATAGAAGAGAGTGAGGCAGAATTGCAGGAGTACCGGTGATTATTCATTCGAATGGATAAGGGGGTAATGCATTCACCTATGTAAAAGGAAGTGCAATGTTTGCATGATAAAAGATAAATAATATTTTTTTTTTTTGAGAGGCAATTAGCGTGGGAATGAGGTGAGGGGGCTATGAGGGGATGTAGGGAGAGGGGAGTAGGCATTATAAGAGGACAGGTTTTACATCGGGGGCGGTTGCAAGTTGGGGAAATATTGGGAAATTTGTCACGGGGGGGGCGCCAAAGGGTTGGTGGATCTCAGAAGGTTTTTGAGATTGGTGGGTCGTCTGTATGCGATAGATGGGCATTGGGGTAGTAAGGATGAGGTCGCGTCATTGCCATGTAAAATTGGAAACAGTTCTTTAAGGAGGGTTTTCAGTCTGTGTGATCCGGGGTAATAGGTGGTGCAAAGGTTGAGTCCTGCGTCAGATGTGGGCTTGTTATTGTGTGGTGTGTTTGGTCGGGTGGAACGGTGGATTTTATTTCGTAGTAACTTTTCTGGGTAACCGCGTTTGAGGAGTGCAAGGAGTAGATTTGCAAGGTATTTGTTGAGAGTGGCTGTGGTGTTGCAAATTCGGTGTCCGCGGATAGAGAGAGAGTTAGGAATCGAGCGTTTCGTGCGTTGAGGATGACAGCTTGTGTGGTGTAGGTATTGCCGATGGTTAGTGGCTTTGATGTGTACTGAAGTAGTGAATTTGTTGTTTTGAAGTGAGATGTCTGTGTCAAGAAAGGTGATGGTGGAGTTTGAAATGGAAGAGGTGAATTTAACAGTGAAAGATGAATTTAAGGCAGATAAGAAATTGTTGAGAGAATCAGAGCCATGTGTCCAGAGAATAAAAATATCATCTATGTATATATATATATATATACAACCTTGACGTGGTGGAAGGGCTTGTGCGTTCCGATGACCCCTAGAGCTGTGCTGGCGGGAGTGATAATTATTGCTCCTGGTAGGGTCACCCATGCCAGATAGGTCGAAGGTTAGGAGCAAGATGAAAGGTAGTCCACGCAGCATCTGTTCCTCAGTGAGGCGGCTGCAATGGCGTCTGACCCCAGTGGGGTGGCCATTAAGTGATGGTGTCACGTTAAAAACACTATTGAGGAAGGCAATGGGAAACCACCTCAATTATCATTCCCAAGATTTACATGATGGACAAAACAGAGATTTTGAGTCCTGGCAACTACGGGGCATAGCCCAATCGGCCGTGTGTCGTGCCCGGCAGCGGGGGAGGCAAGGCTTCCGCGGTCGTAATCCCACGAAACCCTTGCAAGGGAAAACCAGCAGCAGCAGGACAGAAGACGCAGGTGATGAAGACCAAATTAGTTAGAATAGGGACGTGGAATGTTAGGACAATGATGAGAACAGAGAAATTGGAGAATGTTAAGCGAGAGATGGAATGGGGAAAAATAGATATTTTAGGTCTATGCGAGGTGAGATGGAAGGATAGCGGGGATTACTGGAGTGATAAGTATAGAATAATATACAGCGGTGGGGACGAAAGCCAACGAGGGGTTGCCATAGTATTAAATGGAGACGTAGGAAGAAGTGTAGTCAACATAGAGCAGGTTACGGATAGATTATTACTAGTAGAGATAAAAGCAGAACCGACGAACTTGGTTATTATTCAGGTATACATGCCATTGAGCAACCATAAGGAAGAAGAAGTTGATAGGATATACGATCAGTTAGAGGACATAATCGCGTGTGTTCCTGCAGGGAAACATTTGATAGTGATGGGGGTTTGGAATGCGACGGTAGGTGAAGGAAGAGATGGTGATGAGGTGGGGGACTACGGTTTAGGCACGAGGAATGACCGTGGGGAGAAAGCAGTTGAGTTCTGCAGGAGACAGGGGTTAGTCATCACCAACACTTGGTTTAGACACCACAAAAGATGCAGGTATACATGGAAAATGCCAGGTGACTCAGGAAGGTATCAGCTAGATTATATCCTGGTTAGACACAGGTTTAGGAACAGTGTGATAAATTCGCACAGCTTCCTGGGAGCAGATACGGACTCTGACCACAATTTAGTTGTTATGAAATGTAGTGTCCGTTTCAAAAAGATAAGGCAGGGGCGGCGAGTCAGAAAATGGAATGTAGAAGCATTAAATGGTTTGAAAAGGAAGGAATACAAACAGGCGGTAGAGGAAATCATGGAGGATGGTAAAGAGCTAAGTACTATTGAAGAAAAATGGGAAAGTATCAAGAAAGGGTTGTCGAAAGCCACAAAAGACACTATTGGAACCTTTAACGCTAAAAGGACTAGGAAACCATGGATCACGGATAAGATGATTACAAAGATGGATGAGCGGCGAAAATGGAAGAATGTAAATACAGAATATATTCAGTGCGACAGGTATGGGATGAGAATCAATATCAATAAAACAAAGGTTATGCGATTTTCTGGAAAGAAAAAGGCCAAGCTTAACATTAAAATAGGAGGGCAAAAACTAGAGTAGGTAGAACAGTTTACGTATCTCAGTAGTGTTTTGGACCAACAAGGTCAAAGTAGTAGGGACGTAAGGAGAAGAATTGTGCTAGGCAAATAGGCTTTCACAAGTTTCACAGGGAGTTGATGACATGGACGTTGGGTAAGGACGTTAAGAAAAGACTCGTAAAAACTATGATATGGAACGTAGCTATGCACGGTGCGGAAAGGTGGTCATTGAAGCAGGAGGATAGACGTAGATTGGAGGCTTTTGAAATGTGGGTGTGGAGAAGAATGGAGAAAGTGAAATGCACAGAGAAGAAAACAAAGGAGGAAGTACTTGGTATGGTGGGCACGGAGAGGGGTTTGTTGGGGGCAATCCTATGGAGGCAGGAAAAGTGGATGAAGGGGGTGTTGACCGGCAGTGGGATGTTGAACACTGTGATAGAGGGGAGAATGTTGGGCAAAAAAGGAAAGGGAAGGAACAGGATTGGGATGTTGGACGGGATGAAGGGAGGAAGAAAGTACTCAAAGATGAAGAGGGACCTGATGTAGAGGAGGATGATGGATTTTTTGTTTTGTTGGGAATAAAATGTTTGTTTGGTAGTTGTGTCCATCCAAAAACCTACTTTAACCGGTAGATTACCTTAAAAAAAAAGAAATATATATATATATATATATATAGAGATACCTTAACCAGTAGATTACCTTAAAAAAATATATATATGCATATATATGTGTGGATATATATGTGTGTGTGTATATATATATATATATGTATATATATATATATATATATATATATATATATATATATATATATATATATATATATATATATATATATATATATATATATATATATATATATATATATATATATATATATATAGATTGCTCTCCGATACTTCCTCTTATCAACATATTCCTGCTGACCCTAACCCCGCATTCCAAAAAGAAATAATCGCTTTCCTCCGAGACAACGGCCCTAAGGAGAATCTTTCAATCTTTCATCCAGGGTCATCTCCCTCCTTTCCCCTTCCCAACCTCACACCCCTCACTTCTACATCCTTCCTAAGAACCACAAACCCAACAACCCAGGCCGCCCTATAGTCTCCTCGCGTAGCTCTCTGACTGAAAGAATTTCTGCCTTCGTGGACCACTATCTCCAACCTTTAGTTCACTCCCTACCCTCCTTTATAAAAGATACCTACCACTTCCTCAGATTGCTCCACTCAACTTCCCTCCCTCCTCACACACAAATTACTATGGCTACAATGGATGTCACCTCCTTATACACATCCATTCCTCACCAAGAAGGCCTTTCTTCCCTACGTTACATCCTCTCCAAACGCCCTACCCCTCACATCCCCAGCACCAAATTTCTCATTAATCTTTCTAATTTCATTCTCACCCGCAACTCCTTTTCTTTCAACAATAACTAATACCTCCAAATAAAGGGCTGTGCCATGGGAAGTAGATTCAGCCCTTCATATGCAAACCTCCACCTCGGTGCCCTGGAAGAGAGTTTCCTTTCCAATTATCCTCTGCAACCCCTCCTGTAGCTCTGATACATTGATGACATCTTTCTACTCTGGCTGCACAGCATAGATTCCCTCAATTCCTTCATCTCCCAACTCAATGATTCCTCATCTCTGTCTTTCATCCCGACCATTTCATCCTCTCAGATCACCTTCCTCGATGTCAATATTTCCCTCAGCAATAACAAAGTCCTGACCTCTGTCCATACTAAACCTACTAATAAGCAGCAATATCTTCATTACAGCAGTTTCCATCCCTTCCATACCAAATGCTCCCTCCCTTACTCCCTCTCTATCAGCAGTCACCATATTTGCAACCATCCCGAATCCCTTAACAAATATCTCAACAACCTTCACCTCTCCCTCCTCCAAAGAGGATACTCAGATTCTCTCCTCCATAAAAAAATACTTAAACATTCCTACACTCCCAAGCCTACCTCAACCACAGACTCCCACTCTCTCTCAATCTGTACTACCTACTTCCCAGGCATTCAGTCCCTTAAGTTCAAAGACCGGTTCCCTATCCTCAAAAATTACAACACTTCCTCCAACCTTCTTCCCAAATGCCCCTCTGTCACCTTCAAACGTCCCGCCAACATAGCAAATATCCTCAAATCCACCAGGCCACTCTCAAAATCCCCTCACACCCCCAGAGCTATACTCACTCCATGTCATCGAGCAAGATGCAAAACCTGCCCTATTTTCACCACTCCACCCCACTCCATCCCACCATTTAACTCTTTCCCGCCCTTCCCCCATTCCTGCTGCACTTCCAAGAATGTTGTTTATCTTCTGACCTGTAAACTCTGCCCGGACTTTTTAATAGGCCAATGTTCCACCCCTGAACCTTAGGATTAACAACCACCGCACCTCATGGAATCCCTCCTCCCCGTCTACGGGTCTCCCCATCCCTAAACATGCTTCCCATCATAATACCCCTTTCAACCAGTGTTACAATGTTTCCGTCCTAGCGTCCCTTCCTACATCCGATAACCCTATAGAATTAAAAACTCTTGAAATGGCATTCATTTACATCTGTATGGCCTATCAGCATCCGGGCCTCAATGTCGTTCACTGATGGGAGTGGCCTAAAATTGTTACTTTGTGGAAGCAAAGCATATCGGGGGGTGGACACTGTGTTTTTCCGAATGAGTTTTGGTGTACGTGGCCTTTGTTTTGCCTTGCAGGGCCTTGATCACTTTGTAAGTTGAAACATGAGTCTCGTATGTTGCAATAGTTGCGGTGAGCATGTTGTTCTATTTTCCGATTTTGTGTCAATTCCACCCCTTCCCTCTCCCTTTCCTCTCCCCAACCATTCCTTTCACCCCTCCTTCGCCTCCCGTTCTCCCCTACCCCTGGCCCCCTTCCCTTTCTCTCGCACCCCTCACCTCAACAATTCCATAAGTCATTAATTCTATATCTTCAGAGGAAGACGGATTGTTTCCGTTGAAATATCAAGAGAATACGTGTGAGTGTTCTTTTTTGTGTTTCTATATTGTGTGTTACTGTGTATTGTACTATTCGGCACTTCCGTGTTACGTCTACAAAAGCATATATTTATATATATATATATATATATATATATTTATATATATATATATATATATATATATATATATATATATACATATATACACACACTCATGGTGTATAAAATTTATATATATATACATACGCACACGCGCACACACACACACACATATATGTATTTAAAAAATAGGGAGAGAGAGAGGGAGGGGAAGGTGAATAACTGAGGAGGAAGAAGAGGAAGGAGTAAGAATGTAATGGGGAAGAGGGGAGGGTTGCAGGGTAGTTAGTTTCAGCATCACCCACTACTCTTAACCAACATGTCTCCTCTTCTAATTTCCTGTCCTTCAACTCCCTCCTCCGCAGCCCGTTTCCCCCTGCAGAAAATTTTTATATATCTTTCCTCGCCATGTTATGACAATTTGTACCCTGATAATATTGTCTCTGTGACGAAACCGGTGGTACCATAGTTAGTATTTTGTGAATATATACAAGGGCTATTCATTCAGTGATCATGAATCATTGTATTCATTCTGAATAATCAAGCTGCAAATAGCATAGTCTCATTTTGATACATGAACAACCTTATTTTTCAAGGCAATTAGCTGAGATTTTTATCAGTCAAATTTTAACATTGATTTAAATCCATGGAAACAACCTTAATACCTTTTTTTTTCTCTAGACAAATTTTCCCATCAACCATACATTTTCAATTTTTTGCAAATATAAAATCTTATTTTAGGAATAATTTTACTGTCCTTTGTTCTTTCATCCTTATTGTATACACTCTTGGAACTTCTGGATCTTAACTCAAGATTTTCTGGTTTAATGTTGCTTATGTCTACAGCTAATTTCTAAATTGCAGGGACAAATTGGTTTTTGGACAGGTTTATGATGATGTATCAATAATTGATAATTAACTTTTCTTTCTACTTTTAAAAAAATAGTGACATTCATTTTGGGATTACCCTCGTATTCTATCACTTGTCTGCTGGACATTTACCTTATTATCAATCCTACCATTTTGTTAAATTCCATTCCACCCCTTACTGGTGTCTTTACCCTCCCCCTCTGTATATTACTCTGTATCTATCATTGTAGTAATCCCTGTTATCCTTCCATCTCACCTTCCACTGCGATGAAAATCTGTTTTCTCTTGCCACCTCCTACTTTTTATTTTTGAATTTTCCTGACCTGAACGTGGTCCCCATTACCACAAGTATGATTTAGTGACAACATGTTGTATTCTTTCAAAGATGGATGTTATGTAATTATCGCATGCTAAAAGTTTAGTGACTGTCAAATGAGCAAAAATAGAAAACTTTACTATTCTGGTAAAATAAGATGCTTTAAGATGGGAGGTATTTCATTTACTTCTAGAGTCAAAGCTCTTTGATATGACAAAGAAAACATTTCTAGATTGTTAGTTTTTTATATGAGGTATGTGACATGATTTTTGAGCTGATGTTAGGTAGTATGGGCACAATTCTGTTTGGTAGCATTTTAAGCAGAACAAAACCAGTGTGTGCCTTTCAGCCACATATTATTTGTTAAAATTTGGGAGGACATGGTTTGATTCATGACCCTTCCCCATGGACTTTGCACCACCCCAAGCCAACATCTACGTGAAAAGATGCAGCCTGGGCACTAGTCGGTATCCCTGAAGACAGCCAGTCTGTTGCCTACCATCATGTGGTGGTCGGCCTGCTCAGTCGCCCACAAGATGTGGCAGCTTTGCTGTGTCCATTAGATTCCATGCTTTAAATTGGTTTCTGATTCTAACCCTTGTGCAAGGCAGTATGTCCCCCAGAAGAAACTACTGAGTGGATGGACCTATGTAGAAATTCCTTGAAGGAGGCCTCAGTACTACCCCAAGTACAAAAAGTGCCTTGTGAGCATGAACTTGTTTGGGGTCCCACCATGCTGAGCATCATAACATGTGACCTTCGTGCCGAGAGAGCCAGAGCTGCATTATGAAAGGGAGATGGAAGAAGAGCAGGGGAAGGGAACTGGCTGGCTCTGCCCACTGTTCAGCTTTGTTCACTTCACTATGCATACATTGCTATAGAGTATAGGTGTCTAGGCCTCTTCTCTTTGTCTGCAGTATACTATGCTACATGTCTTTCTCTTACGTGTGTAATGAGGATAATAAAAAGCCACTCCAAGGCCTCAGTTGAGGGACACAATGATGACTAGGTGATTTATTTACCTTGAGAAAAATCAATTCAGAAAGCACTCACAAAGAGATCAGATGAAAGAAATTTTCCCAGCAAGATACACAGGAGTCATAGCCTAATGAAAATTCCAGCTGGAATATGTAGCATGCTCAAGCAGGATCCATCTAGATATAGAAGCAAACTGGAAGTATCCAGCGAGAATATTTAGTGATACTACGACAATTCAGCTGGAAGCATAATATTAAGAAGGAATCCCAGGGTTTTAGTGGTTCGGCTACAAACATTTGGATCTGACTAGATTTAATAAGATTCTGTAAAAATATACTAGGATCCTCCTTGATTGTTCTGGTATCCTCTTATTAGTATTGTAGTATTTTTGCAGCATAAAAGTGGGATGCAAATTTTACTTTTAAATTCAGTGTTCTACATCTTGCCAGATCCAGCTAACTGTAAGATTCTCTCATAACAATTTTTCTAGTGGACTCATATTTTTCATCCAATTATCAATGACTTATTTTTATCTCATATTGAAGAAGTGTTTATCCTGCTAGCCTAGCTGGAGGTTCCCACTTTCTATTTGGAATTCTCACTAGAATAGGTTCTGATTTGTTATTAGAGTACCATATAAAGAAATATCAAGCAAATTAATTATCTGGTGCATCATTACTAGATATCAATTAGAAACATATTATTAGGAGATGAACCTTTGATTTAAGAGTTTTAACCAAATTCGAGAAACTTGTACCATTATTAGGCACTTATAGCAATTTAAATAGGGCATGTATAACATAAATGACAAGATCTGGCAAACTCTTCATGCATGAAATTTGAAATTCTGAAAATAGTATTGTAAGCATAAACACCCTTAGATGACTTATAAATTGCAGGAAAATTTTTTATTCAAAATCAAAACTAATAGTTCAGCACTAATCCAAGATATAAAGCGACAAGAGTCTTCAAGGGACTTTACAAGTATTATGCAGTGGGATAATACCTTAGCCAATGATTATTATTAGAGAAATGATCAAATTATATAGTTAAAATAATAATTGATAAAGAGTTGTCACATGGGAAACACCCATGTAGAAAGTATCATATTAACAAGGAGGGATTTTTTTATTTGGGAATTAAGGGAGATATTTCCTTATCTTTAGCATTATATAAATATTTTAGGCATAGAAAACATTTCACTGTTATCACTTAAACATTGCATATTAGAGTGAAAAACCATGCTTGCATAAGTCGCAAAAGGATAAAGAAATTTTCTATATTCCAAAGAGCACTGATATTAAGTGTTGGTAGGATATATGCTCGGGAAGAAAAAAGTCAGGTAGGTAATTGTTACTTTTTCTAGCAGAAGACCACTGGATTAGGAAGGTTTGTGATGAACTCCGGTGCTACACACTACTGTTCCGCTAAGTCCTTACTAACATGACACAAAATAACCCCGTACTATGAGATCAATTCAAAAACTTCCCGAACTTTTTTTATCCAAAGAAATACTTCACTAACAAATTGTTGGTCAAGGCCCCCTTCAAAGTAGTCTCCTTCCCAACGTATGCACACATCCCATCGGTGCTTCCACTTCCTGAAATAACCCTGGAATGGTTCTTCCGGAATTTTCATCTGCTCCTCTATCTCTGGAATGTTGGCAAGTCTTTTTCCTTTGAGTAAGGTTTTTATTTTGGGGAACAGGAGAAAGTCACATGGGGCCAGGTCTGGTGAGTAGGGTGATTGGGGAGGCACAGCGATCTTTTATTTGGGTAAAAACTCAAGGGTTCTGAGGGGCAAATGAGTCGGTGCATGACAAAGTGGTGAAAAAACTACTTATCACTCTAATGTTTGCATCATTTTTGCCTGTTCTCTCTCTCTTAGGTGTTGCATAACCCCCAGATAGTACTCCATGCTAATCGTCTGGCCTTAAGTTAGGTATTCATGATGCACAACCCTCTTTACGAATTGAAAAACAGTCAACATCACGTCGTCATTCAAACGAACTTGTCAAGCTTTTTTGGGGCAGAGGGATATTTCACTAATCCATTGTGGACATTGCTCTTTTTTTTGATATCATATACATAAAAAATCCCCTCCCAGGACTACAACCTTGACGTGGTGGAAGGGCTTGTGCGTTCCGATGACCCCTAGAACTGTGCTGGCGGGAGTAATAATAATTGCTCCTGGTAGGGTCACCCATGCCAGATAGGTCGAAGGTTAGGAGCCAGACGAAAGGTAGTCCATGCAGCGTCTGCTCCTCAATGAGGCGGCTGCAATGGCGTCTGACCCCAGTGGGGCGGCCAGTAAGTGATGGTGTCACGTTAAAAACACCAATGAGGAAGGGAACGGGAAACCACCTCAAATTATCATTCCCTAGAAAAATATGATGGACAATAGAGATATTTTGAGTCCTGGCAACCACGGGGCTCGGCCCAATCGGCCGTGTGTCGTGCCCGGCAGCGGGGGAGGCAAGGCTTCCGCGGTCGTCATCCCACGAAACCCTTGCAAGGGAAAACCAGCAGCAGCAGGAAGAAAGACGCAGGAGAAGAAGACCAAATTAGTTAGAATAGGAATGTGGAATGTTAGGACAATGATGAGGACAGGGAAATTGGAGAATGTTAAGCGAGAGATGGAAAGGGGAAAAATAGATATTTTAGGTCTATGCGAGGTGAGATGGAAAGATAGCGGGGATTACTGGAGTGATAAGTATAGAATAATATACAGCGGTGGGGACGAAAGCCAACGAGGGGTTGCCATAGTATTAAATGAAGAGGTAGGAAGAAGCATAGTCAACATAGAGCAGGTTACGGATAGATTATTACTAGTAGAGATAAAAGCAGAACCGACGAACTTGGTTATTATTCAGGTATACATGCCATTGAGGAACCATAAGGAAGAAGAAGTCGATAGGATATACGATCAGTTAGTGGACATGATCGCGTGTGTTCCTGCAGGGAAACATTTGATAGTGATGGGGGATTGGAATGCGACGGTAGGCGAAGGAAGAGATGGTGATGAAGTGGGGGACTACGGTTTAGGCACGAGGAATGACCGCGGGGAGAAAGCAGTTGAGTTCTGCAGGAGACAGGGGTTAGTCATCACCAACACTTGGTTTAGACACCACAAAAGACTCAGGTATACATGGAAAATGCCAGGTGACTCAGGAAGATATCAGCTAGATTATATCCTGGTTAGACACAGGTTTAGGAACAGTGTGATAAATTCCCACAGCTTTCCGGGAGCGGATGCGGACTCAGACCACAATTTAGTTGTTATGAAATGTAGCATACGTTTCAAAAAGATAAGGCAGGGGCGGCGAGTTAGAAAATGGAATGTAGAAGCATTAAATGGGTTGAAAAGGAAGGAATACAAACAGGCGGTAGAGAAAATCATGGAGGATGGTAAAGGGCTTAGTACTATCGAAGAAAAATGGGAAAGTATCAAGAAAGGGTTGTCTAAAGCCGCAAAAGACACTATTGGAACCGTTAATGCTAAAAGGACTAGGAAACCATGGATCACGGATGAGATAATTACAAAGATGGATGAGCGGCGAAAATGGAAGAATATAAATACAGAATTAGGCAAAATGAAGTACAAAGAATTGAACAATAAATTGAGGCGGGCAACAAATAAAGCAAAAGAAGCATGGTGGAAGACGCAGTGCTAGGATACGGAAAGTATGCAGAGGAAGGGTGAAATCGGTGCGCTGTACAGCAAAGTTAAATCGTTATCGGGAAGTAAGAAAGGAAGAGCTATGCTAACAGTTAGAGATAAGGCGGGTAAGGTAATAGTTGAAACAGGAAAGATCCAAGAGAGATGGAAGGAGTATATAGAAGAACTGTATAGTAAAGAACTTAGGCCAACAAAGTTAGACATTGAAAAAGAATATGACGTAGAGGAAGATAGCTTAGGCCCAGGCATACTCGACGATGAGATAGAAAGGGCATTAAGGGAGATGAAACTAAATAAGGCCGTGGGGGTAGATAACATTCCCGTGGAACTTTTAAAATGCTTAGGAAAATGTGGGAGGAAGAGGCTATATGGGCTGATCCGTAGTATTTATGAGGAGGGAATCTGGCCGGAAGACTTTGTGAGATCAGTTTTAGTTCCTATTCCGAAAAAGGTAAAGGCCACATCATGTGAGGACTATAGGACAATTAGTTTGATATCCCACGCAGCTAAAGTTGTTCTCAAGATCATAAACAAAAGGATATAGGGTAGGGCAAATGATTACTTAGGGGATGATCAGTTTGGGTTTAGGAAGGGGAGAGGTACGCGTGATGCCATTGCAGTAATGAGATTATTAATGGAGAGGAATATAGAACACAACCAGGAGGTATTTGCCTGTTTTGTAGATTTCGAAAAAGTGTTTGATAGAGTGAATTGGGAAAAACTAATGAGTATTCTGCAGAAAATATGAATAGATTGGAGGGAAAGGAGGCTAATCCGCAACCTGTACATGTCTCAGACTGCTCAGGTGCGGGTAGGAAATGGGGAGTCCGGTCGGGCAGTGTTAGGAAGGGGTGTAAGGCAGGGTTCCCCATTATCGCCGTTGCTGTTCAACCTGTATGCAGAGGAAATGATCAAAGAGGCATGGGAAGACTCGAGGTAGGAATGAAAGTGGGCGGGGAATTTGTAAAATCAGTTAGGTTTGCTGATGACCAAGCTTTAGTTTGTCAGTCAGCCAAGGGGCTGCGAGCATTGCTGATTGTATTGGATATTCAATGCGCTAGATATGGGATGAGAATCAATATTAATAAAACAAAGGTTATGCGATTTTCTAGAAAGAAAAAGGCCAAGCTTAACATTAAAATAGGAGGGCAAAAACTAGAGCAGGTAGAACAGTTTACGTATCTCGGTAGTGTTTTGGACCAACACGGTCAAAGTAGTAGGGACGTAAGGAGAAGAATTGTGCTAGGCAAATAGGCTTTCACAAGTTTCACAGGGAGTTGATGACATGGACGTTGAGTAAGGACGTTAAGAAAAGACTCGTAAAAACTTTGATATGGAACGTAGCTATGTACGGCACGGAAACGTGAACATTGAAGCAGGAGGATAGACGTAGATTGGAGGCTTTTGAAATGTGGGTGTGGAGAAGAATGGAGAAGGTGAAATGCACAGAGAAGAAAACAAAGGAGGAAGTACTTGGTATGGTGGGCACAGAGAGGGGTTTGTTGGGAGCAATCCTATGGAGGCAGGAAAAGTGGATGAAGGGGGTGTTGACCGGCAGTGGGTTGTTGAAGGCTGTGATAGAGGGGAGAATATTGGGCAAAAGAGGAAAGGGAAGGAACAGGATAGGGATGTTGGACGGGATGAAGAAAGTACTCAGAGATGAAGAGGGACCTGATGTAGAGTAGGATGATGGATTTTGTGTTTTGTTAGGAGTAATAAAATATTTGTTTGGTAGTTGTGTCCATCCAAAAACCTACCTTAACCGGTTGATTACCTTAAAAAAAATACATAAAATCATGTCTCGTCACCTGTTATGATCCTGGACAAGGTTTCATCCTCTTCGGCTCGATCAATCTGTTCCCGACAGACTTGAACTTTCTGTTTCTGGTCTGCTGTTCTCAGGCAAGGCACAAATTTGGTTGCAACTCAATGTAACTTCAATCTTTTATTCAGGATGTCATAGCACAAACCAAGATGCCATACTCTTCTGCAAGTACCCGGACAGTCAAATGTCGATTTGCAGGAACGAGATCATTCACTTTTTTGATGTGGGGGTCATCAGTGGATGTTAATAGTCTTCCAAAACGCTCCTTGATCCAATCAGTGCCACTATGCCTTGAGATGGGCAGATCACTCATAACACATGGTACTGCTCATTCAAAGAACTCTTTGCTGCGGAGGCGATTTTTTGCCGGACTCCACTAACAACCCTTCACATGAATGTCGTAACTTATCAACAATGTGGTTGAAGGCAGTTATTAGGGAAGTTTCTGCAGACACAATGCCTCCAAACATTAAAAAATAACCTACTGGACGTGCTATAGAAAAATTTGGTAACCTTCTGAACAGACCTTTGGATTAAACTCTTGGGTAAAAATACATTTATTAGTCTCGCCCATCAAGATACAGCCAGACCTATGATAAAACAAACTCTTCTTCTATTATGGATATTTTCTACCTCTCTTTATTGCATTCAACATGCCATTTCTTTTCCTCTCAATACTTTGCTTCACCTTAGGTTCTCTCAAATATTGAGGTCATCAATATTCCACCGCTATTCAAACATTTCTACAATCACTCTCCATACTTAATTTTCCTTATTCATGAGAAGCAACCTTTCAACATCTTTGATAACATGTAACTGTTGCATAGGTATTCTTTTCACTCCCCCTGATGCATCTGTCTCCTCATTTTTGTCCCTGTTCTTGATGATAGTGCTATTGTTGATGTGGACTGATTTTATGTGCACCCTAGATCAGCCTTGCTCACATTTGATTTTCGCTTTTCAATTATTTTAATTTTCATTTCCACAGCTATTTTTACTCTCACATGACTCTTATGGCTTTGTTTGCAGCAATATTTTTAAAACTATGCACAAAATAATATTAAACTTTATCAAAAAATTACAATTAATATGTCTGAATATGAGTCCTAAATGCAAACTGAAGCAGCAGGAATGCAATCATTCCAGGAATCCCCTCTCCTCATCATCCAAATGAGAAAAGTTGCTTGTTAAGAGAGATATTTCAAAAATATTTTAGCTTATTACACATATGTAAATTACTTACTATGTGAGGTGTTCATTAAGCGATGTTACAATGCATGTGAAATAACAAAATGTCCTTGAACTCGCGCTTCTCTGATAGAGTGGTCCCATTGGGGCCAAAGCTGGAGAGAGATTGAGCCCTAAAATTTTGTGGTGATTGCTAGTAGCCTCTCAGGGCACCTGCAGCTCCACCCAAGCTGTGTGATTTTTCGGGTACCAGATCTTCCTGGGAAACCATAAGCGACACTGGGTAAGGAACTGGCCTCCCTTCCCTGATGTGTGAATTTCACATGCCATCGGGCTTAGTACTGGGTGAACTCTAACATCACCTACCAAGCCGACCTTCAGGTTGAGTACTGTGTTAATGGTTTTACTGATCATAGCATGATGGAGAGGAATGCCTACCAAGGAAAGGGGATATGGAGGCAACAATGTCAGTATACTACATACCCACCAAACTGGATTTGATACCAGGCCATGAATTCACTGAAAGGCTGTAAATCATATACATCACTTGAAGTATAGTGTTTTGGTCCCTATGAGTATGTGGGTCCTGCCATAGAGTCTTATGATGCTCTTTGGTGAGTGTTCACTTCCCTTGATTTGTTCAAGTGTCTAACCACACCATATTGCATTCTATATTCTAGTTTACTTTGATATTTACAAGATAACACTCAATAAACCTCCGAGTATCAAAATTCATCACAATATTTACAAATTTTGAAAAGAGAAAGCTGTGTTTTATGAAGTCAATTGCATTGATATGGTTGTAAAATAGATTTACAATTTTTTTTAATATTCTGAAGAGTCATATTTCAATCCATTGTATTATGTAGCCATAATTGCAATTTTTTGGCTGTTTTCTGGAGGTTGTTAGTATTGTGCATGATAAATGTTGAAGGTACCTGCCACTTAATTCACAAATGAATTTGTCGCAGAAATAACTTACGGGATAGTAAGGTGGTCATTTAGTGATCTTTGCATCTGATTTCTTTTTCCGCCTAACCTAATTGGAAGTACCCAATATATTAATTGCAATAATAATTTTACAATGTTAATTTTCTACCTACATCTGTAGGTAGCTTTTGAATAATATTGTGAAACTGAAGCAATGGACTTTTATTACAATTTGTACATTTTATTTTCACAACATATATATTTTAGGTTTTCTACAAGGGGCGGGATGTAACTCCAGACCCATTAGGTGACCCTTTTCTGGTTTCATCAGTTGAAGGTGCTACAGTAATGCAGGTAAATATTATCCTTGATCGATATATTTTGACAATTTGGATTTAAATGTGATGATGTCCTGTAACACTTTCCGTATGCCATCTATTTTCATTGATTGAAATATGTTTAATAATAATAATAATAATTTTATTGGACATTAAACAAAATAGTTTTGCAATAGTCTTCGTCATAGAGATACATAGTTTAGAGATTATGGTTACATAAACACATATTTAGATACAACGGGTAAATATCAAAATTCTCAAAATACATTTGGTGAGACAAATGATTGTGTCTATCATGGACCACACAATTTTTGAATCGAAAAACTCATTTACTGAGTAGAATGCTTTTTTAGTCAGCCAGTTCCGGATAACTTTCTTAAACTTGGGCACACTCACAACTTTAGCCTCAGAGGGCAATCTATTAAACAAACAAATTTTTAGAATATTGAAAGAATTGCTGTTCTTGGGTAATCTGCAATAGGGAATGTCTAGTGTATCACTGTTCCTTGTATTATGAGAATGGAAGTTAGACCTTTTCTCGAAAGAGCTAAGGTTTTCCTTAACATTACATAGGAATGTATAGATATACAGACTATGCAGAGTCATAATGCCCGAATTACAGAACAGAGGTTTACAATGTTCTCTTGGGGGTGAAAAGGAAATAATTCTGACTGCCTTTTTTTGCATCTTAAATAACATATTTGTGGAAGGTGAGTGGCCCCAAAGTACAATACCATAGTCAATGTGGCAATGAAATAAAGCATACTATACCTGAATAAGGAACTCTTTTGGAATAATATATTTGAGTTTATGTAACATATACACAGCCTTTGACAATTTTCCAAGTGTGCCCAGTATGTGAGGCTCCCAAGTCAATTTTTGGTCGAGTTCGAAACCAAGTAATTTAATGGTACTCGGGGGATTAGATATGGTACTTAGTGAGAAGACCAGGGACTGAGTTTTATCATTATTTAGAACCAGACCGTTTGCAGAAAACCAGTTTGATGCTTCTGATAAAAACAAATTAGTAGTAGTACTAGAATTAACATTCTTAGTCTCGTGAACAAAAGTGGTATCATCAGCATAGAGTATGGACTTGCAGGAGACATTTGACTGTAGGTCATTAATTAAAATAAGGAATAAAAGAGGGCCAAGGACTGAACCTTGAGGAACTCCATAGACTAATTTCAGGGGTGAGGAAAGATTGTTATTAGTGCAAACACATTGGGATCGATCAATGAGATAGGACTCAAAAAATTGTAATTCAAGATCATTGAAACCATAATAATGAAGTTTTTCCAGAAGAATTGGATGAGGGTCACAGTCAAATGCTTTAGAAAGGTCACATGCAGTTATAACAATGGAGGATTTACTTAGAAAAGCATTTAGAATTTGATTAATTGCGGACTCGACAGCTGAAGTAGTGGAGTAGCCTTTACGAAAGCCAAATTGCGAAGGAGAGAATAAATTGTTAACTTGAAAGTGCTCATAAACCTGAACCTTAATAGCCTTTTCAAAAATTTTTCCAAATACTGGTATTAAAGAAATAGGCCTATAGTTGGACGGTAACGTTTTGTCTCCTTTTTTATGAATAGGTATCGTTTTTGATATTTTCAAAGCATCAGGAAAGATGCCCGATTGAAAGCAAGAATTTAGAATTAGCGCCAGGGGTACATCTATGAAACCCACAAGATCTTTAATTAAGTTGACCGATAGCCCATAGACATTGGTACATCTAGAGTATTTTAAGGTTTTGATAATTTGACGGATTTCCTCTTCCGTAATCCATTTCCATTTGAAGGGAGATAATGTTGCTGGTGAATTATTAAGAAGAGGCAAGGCAGTGCTTGGAGTTGAATCAAAATTTGACACAAGGTCAGCAATTGATTCTATGAAAAACTTATTCAGGTCATCAGACTTAAATGGAAGGTCCAGGTCACCCCTCGAATGACCAATCTCCTTATTTATGACCTGCCAGGCTGCTTTTAAATGGTTAGTAGCATTACCTATATGATCGGAGTTGAAGCTACGTTTAGAATGTATTATTTGATTGTTATAAAAGGATTTAAGTTGTCGCCATGTCCTTTTATCCTCATCATTGCCAGTGCGAGTGTACTTTTGACACAGCTGGATTACATGCAATCGTAATTCAGAAAGCTCGGGAGTGAACCATTTCAGGGACCTTTTGAAACTATATGAATGATTCACAAGTCTCTTGGGGAAGCACTGTTGGAAGAAGGACAAAAAAATTTCAAAAAAGCAAGCAAAGTTGTCATTGCCATTTGCAAAGGTGAGCAGAGAATACCAGGTTATGTTTGATAGGAGTGATTTCAATTCACCAATCCCATGAAAGGTAATTGGATGGCAGAAAGTATGGGTAGTCCTACCTGTTGTGTTACTTTGGCACTTTTTGTTTGAGAATTGGAAATTGAGAGCTAGATGGTCGGATAAACCAGGGTCGATGACCCTGATACAGTACTGTTCAGTGTTTAGGCAAGTAATAACATTGTCCAGACAGGAGTCAAGTCTTGTTGGTTCCCTATTTGCACAATGTAAGTTAAATGATTGTATCAGAGAAGTGAGAGCAATAGAAGCACTGGATGAATGATGTATATCTACGTTAAAATCACCGCATAAAATGATTTCGAGACCCAGCCTAGAGAACCACATAAGACTCTGCTCCAATTTATCACAGAAAATATTAATATCACCTGATGGGGATCGATATACACACACAATAATTACATTATACTCCTTTATGGTAACAGCACATAATTCACAATTAACTTCACTAGAAAACTGATTTACTTCAAGCTTCTTGCACAGTAAGTTTTTCTTCACATAAATGACAGTTCCACCATTTTTAGCAACAGTTCTAGAA
Source organism: Hetaerina americana (assembly GCF_022747635.1). NCBI lineage: Eukaryota > Metazoa > Arthropoda > Insecta > Odonata > Calopterygidae > Hetaerina > Hetaerina americana. The sequence goes on along the minus strand of NW_027286719.1, from coordinate 11,049,630 downwards.
TAGGATGTTACCAGATTAAAGTTTTCAATGTTGAACAGAGGAATTTCCTCACTGCACAACCAATGTTCTGAGAAGCATAAAATATCATAGGACTTAACATTAACAGCTGCTTCCACTACAGAATGTTTATTCCTAAGGCATTGGACGTTTGCACACAAAATGGAAAGGGAGTTTGGAGGTATCTTTGGTAAAGAATTATTACTGTTGTCGCTTAGTCACAAAGAAGGAGTAATATTTGACGCTGGTACATTATCGGTGACCAAGTCATCGACTTTTACAGAACTTTCATTAACAACTTTCATTCCAATACAGTCAACAATTAGAGAACATATATGATTTTTACCCTTACCGTTGAGATGTAGGCCATGGCTAGTGTAAAAGGCACGATCAAAACTATTAACATCAATTACACTGACATGGTCCAGACTGTTACTTAATTTTTCTAGCTCAGCATTAACCCTCTTGGTCTCTTTGTTTACACACGAATATCATGACGATGGGGAATGTTCGCAATTACAACGTAGGTGTTCGAAAGTTTTTTAACAAACAAGTCATTCTCTCAATTACTTCGTTACCTTTGTTGAGAGCGATATCGTTAGTCCCAGCCATAATAACAACGCTGTCATCACTTGTCAAGTTTTTCAAGCTCTCCTCGCAATATTTCGTCACCTCGTTTACGCCGGCATTTGCTTTCACCACGCCAACTATTTCATGCTTCCTGCCGACAATCCTTTCGTTCGATTTTGATGATAAGACGCGGCCGTGGCTATCACTGTACAATTGAATTGTGTTCGGTTTGCGTTGACGCCATTTGAGACGTTGCAGGAATTTCACAGGGTTTGAGAAGGTTCCGCTCCTTTGGATCTGGGGAGGATGAAGCTGCTTACTGTTTTCGGGAATCCTACTAAGTATATCGTATTTGTTCATAAATGGTATTGAGGGGGAGAAGGGGACCATATTCCTCGATCTATTTCCGCGTCGGGAGGCTTGTTGAGACCACGTATGGTGTGAGGCAGAAGCGTTATTTGCGGCCGAGCAGGAACAACCAGCATCAGAAGTATTATTCACCATAGTCAGCAGTGAGGAATCACGATTGCCATCACGCCAGACACTTGCATCTTTCAATAACTGGATGTTCACTGTATCATTGGACTTTTCCGGCGACCTCAATTGCCGCTCCAAATCTCGGTTCTTTTCACGTAGTAAACCCAGGTCAGCCATTAATTGTGCGATTATTTTTTCTTTACCGGCTAGTTCACATTGTAGTTTAGAGCTTATAAGCTGCACCGAACACACCTTGCAGGCCGGGCATAGCCAGGTATTTACGTCATTAGAGGCATTTATAAAACTCTTGGCGCTGTTTTTGTGGAATAAAAGTAGACAAGCGTGACAACTGATACCGTTCACCACTTTTTTTTACGCAGATAGGACACTTTTGATCACTACTTATCGTATTTATTCTACATTCATTTATAATTCATTTATAATTCATATCGAATTATATTCAACATTCATTTATTTAAAAAAATTATTATTGCAGGCTTAGGGCTTTGTTCAAATGCATGTCTCAGTAAAATATTGCTGCTTAACAAGGGGCTTTTCCATATATATCATAATTTTATTAAATTCACTTTGATGTTGAAATCCATGCACAGGTGGTTGGCCAATGAATTTTCACTAACGCAATGTAAAGATAGTGTAAATCGTTTTATTTTTTATTAATGAATCTTTAATACAAGGGATTTTCCCATCCCAATTAAAAGAATCAAAAGTATTGCCCATTTATAAAAACCATGGCTGAGTCAATAATTTGAACAACTACAGACCAATAGCTGTCCAAAATACATTTACTAAAATATTCGAAAAAGCCATGTATATGCAAATAGCATCTTATTTCGAAAAAAACTTCCTGCATTCAAATTCTCAGCATGGATTTAGATCTGAAAGGTCTACCATAACTGCCATGTGTCAAGCAATCAACAGCATACTTAATTCATTAGATGCTAAACACAAAACTCTTGGAATGTTTTTTTTGACTTGTCAAAGGCTTTTGATAATATAAACCACAATAGACTACTAATTAAACTCAATAGAACAGGGATTACAGGAATTCCTCTAAACTGGATGAAGTCCTATATTCATAATCGCACTCAGAAAGTAGTGCTATTAGTTGATGGGTCAAAATATTCATCTGAAGTACACCAAGTTAACAAAGGTGTTCCACGAGGCTCAACCCTTGGGCCACTCCTCTTTCTGATATACATTAATGACCTACCTAACTGCTTATCAAATAATGATGGAATAATACCAGTCTTGTATGCTGACGACACTAATGTAATAATATCAACACAAACATATGGAAAAATTGCCTTGTGGAAAAATCTAAGTCTGTCACGCTTGCAATAAACAAGTGGTGTAAAGACAACCATCTAGACTTTAATGTAAATAAAAGTAAAATGGTATAATTTAAACGCAATAATAAAGTGTCAGATCATCTGCTGGTAAAAATCAATGACCAATCATTTGAGCATGCGACAGAATGCGAATTTCTAGGTATTTCTCTGTACGCAAATATTTTTTGGAATGCACATGTAAAAGCCCTTCAACATAAGCTCAATTCAACTAGCTACTTATTCAGACACGTATATGAAACTACAAGTAAAACTGTCCAAATCATTTTATACTCAGGGGAAATTTATTCAAATATAACCTGCAGCATAATATTATGGGGATCAGCTGCTATTTCTCAAACCATTTTTAAAATACAAAAGAAAGCTATTAGAATCATCACCAGGAAACCTCACAATGCTCCATCAAGGCCTATTTTCCATGAATTAACTACCACTCCTGTGCAACTACATTATGTTTTTAATTCTATATATTAAAAAAATCCCCACCCCAGACTACAACCTTGACGAGGTGGAAGGGCTTGTGCATTCCGATGACCCCTAGAGCTGTGCTGGCGGGAGTAATAATAATTGCTTCTGGTAGGGTCACCCATACCAGATAGGTCGAAGGTTGGGAGCCAGTAGAAAGGTAATCCATGCAGCATCTGTTCCTCAGTGAGGCGGCTTCAATGGCATCTGACCCCAGTGGGGCGGCCAGTAAGTGATGGTGTCACGTTAAAAACACTATTGAGGAAGGCAACGGGAAACCACCTCATAAATCATTCCCAAGAAAAATATGATTGACAATACAGAGATTTTGAGTCCTGGCAAGTACAGGGCTCAGCCCAATCGGCCGTGTGTCGTGCCCGGCAGCGGGGGAGGCAAGGCTTCTGCGGTCATCATCCCACGAAACCCTTGCAAGAGAAAACCAGCAGCAGTAGGACAGAGGACGCAGGTGAAGAAGACCAAATTAGTTAGAATAGGAACGTGGAATGTTAGGACAATGATGACGACAGGGAAATTGGAGAATGTTAAGCAAGAGATGGAAAGGGGAAAAATAGATATTTTAGGTCTATGCGAGGTGAGATGGAAGGATAGCAGGGATTACTGGAGTGATAAGTATAGAAAAATGTACAGTGGCGGGGACGAGAGCCACGAGGGGTAGCCATAGTATTAAATGAAGAGGTAGGAAGAAGGTTAGTCCACACAGAGCAGGTAATGGATAGGTTATTACTAGTAGAGATAAAAGCACGATGACGAACTTGGTTATTATTCAGGTTTACCTGCCACCGAGCACCCATAAGGAAGAAGAGGTCGATAGGATATACGATCAGTTAGAGGACATAATTGCGTGTGTTCCTGAAGGGAAACATTTGATAGTGATGGGGGATAGGAATACGACGGTAGGAGAAGGAAAAGCTGGTGACGAGGTCGGGGACTACGGTTTGGGCACGAGGAATGACCGCGGGGAGAAAGCAGTTGAATCCTGCAGGAGACGGGTTAGTCATCACCAACACATGGTTTAGACACCACAAAAGATGCAGGTATACATGGAAAATGCCAGGTGACTCAGAAAGGTATCAGCTAGATTATATCCTGGTTAGACACAGGTTTAGGAACAGTGTGATAAATTCACACAGCTTCCCGGGAGCGGATGCGGACTCTGACCAAATTTAGTTGTTATGAAATGTAGCGTACGTTTCAAAAAGATAAGGCAGGGGCGGCGAGTTAGAAAATGGAATGTAGAAGCATTAAATGGGTTGAAAAGGAAGGAATACAAACAGGCGGTAGAGAAAATCATGGAGGATGGTAAATAGCTAATAACTATAGAAGAAAAATGGGAAAGTATCAAGAAAGGGTTGTCCAAAGCCGCAAAAGACACTATTGGAACCGTTAACGCTAAAAGGACTAGGAAACCATGGATCATGGATGAGATGATTACAAAGATGGATGAGCGGAGAAAATGAAAGAATGTAAATACAGAGTTAGGTAAAATGAAGTACAAAGAGTTTAATAATAAATTGAGGCAGGCAACAAATAAAGCAAAAGAAGCATGGTGGAAGACGCAGTGCTAGGATACGGAAAGTATGCAGAGGAAGGGTGAAATCAGTGCGCTGTACAGCAAAGTTAAATTGTTATCGGGAAGTAAGAAAGGAAGAGCTATGCTAACAGTTAGAGATAAGGCGGGTAAGGTAATAGTTGAAACAGGAAAGATCCAAGAGAGATGGAAGGAGTATATAGAAGAACTGTATAGTAAAGAACTTAGGCCAACAAAGTTAGACATTGAAAAAGAATATGACGTAGAGGAAGATAGCTTAGGCCCAGGCATACTCGACGATGAGATAGAAAGGGCATTAAGGGAGATGAAACTAAATAAGGCCGTGGGGGTGGATAGCATGCAAGATATTAAACTAAAAAAGCATTGTGAAAAAGTCAAAATTAAAGTATTCATCCAGCAAGTAAAGCGGTTTTGAAGTGTGCCTGTTTTCAAGAATCATTTGAAGAAACCTTATTACCAAGAATCCTTTCCAACTTAGGCAGCAGATTACAATACTTAAGGGATGTAATTTTCATATTTGAAAGTTCTGTTCAGTCGTTGTTTCATCTACATTTACATCAATACCCTGCAAGCCACCAAAAAGGTGTGTGGCAGGGGGTGCAGCACCAGGAGGAAAGGGTATGGGATGAGGGGGTTAGGGTTTTTCAAATGGATGGGGAAAGGTAGGGGGAACCTGCAAAAAAAAATATATATAAAAAAATATATATATAAATATAATCGTATAACCCTCCGCAGTCGCTACCTTGTAGGTTAATACTTATTATGTCGAGCCGGCTCCTGGGGGATTTCGATTACAAGAATTCTGATCTCTTATTGTTCTCGGAAAAAATGACCATTTAAATCTGTCTGTCCTGCAGTCAATCTCTCTAATCTTACATTCGTGATCCCTCCGCCTGTAATACGTTGGGGTTCGTATTATGTTCTTGATGTCATCGGAAAAGGACCCATCTTTAAATGTTTTTAATAAGTTTAATCTATATTGTAAACGCGGCTGTGTAAGGGAATCCCACCCTAAATTTTCTAGCAAAGTAGTTACGCTACTGCGTTGGTCATAGCAATTTTTGACAGATCTAGCCCCCCTCCGCTGAACTCGTTCCAATTCCAAAATTAAATTTATCTCTTGAGGATCCCATATGCTGGCAGCATACTCTAGGTGGGGCCTGACTAGGGCAATAAAACATCCTTCCTTCACTTTTTCGTCACTTTTACCCGGCACTCTTTTTACAAATCCCAATTTTTTATTAGCGCGACCGCATATTTCCCGTATGTGCTTTCCCCAGGACAGATCATGAGTAATTGTTAAACCCAAGTATTTAAAGGAATCTACCCTCGCGATTTCTGTTTGCTTCACTTTGTAACCAAATGGGAGGGAATTAATATTTTCCCAAAACTGTATTACTACGCATTTCTTTAAATTTAATTCCAATTTCCATGTATCGCACCAAGTCTGAATTACATCTAGGCCGTTAGCTAACGTGACTCTGTCATTGCGACTTTGAATGTCCCCATAAATCACCACATCGTCAGCAAAAAGACAAAGCCTGCTATTAACCACGGTGCTGAGGTCATTTATGTAAATAAGAAACAAGAGGGGGCCCATGACACTTCCCTGTGGTACACCCGACGTGACCTTAACAGTATCGGATGATACACCGTCCAGGACGACTGTTTGAACACCATTTTTTTAAAATTGTCTTATCCAGCATATAACACTCCCGTGCATTCCATAACTTTCCAACTTAGAGAGTAACTTGCAATGAGGGACTTTATCAAAAGCTTTTTTAAAATCTAGAAATATTGCATCAACTGGAATATTACTTTCACCAGAATGCAGCATATCATGAACAAATAGTGCGAGTTGAGTTTCGCAGGATCTACCTTTACGGAACCCGTGTTGGTTATTAATCAATAAATCTTGGCTATCGAGGTACCTCATTATGGAACTAACAATGATGTGCTCAAAAATCTTACAGGAGATGGAGGTGAGCAATATTGGCCTATAATTACTGGGGTCCTCCCGGTTTCCATTTTTAAATATGGGTGTCACAGAAGCTATCTTCCAGCCGCTTGGCACGCTTTCTTCTGCTAATGATTTCTTTTATATTATATTAAGATAAGGAGCAATTTCAGACGATAGTTCTTTATACATGCGAGCCGGTATCTCATCAGGTCCCGGAGATTTGTTGGGGTCTATATTTTTAAGGAGTAACTCTATTCCGCGGGTGGAAAAGTCGATTGCATGCATTGGCTGTAGAAATGTTTTCGGAAGGTTCTCTGGTATATGCGGGGAGCATTTGTTGAAACACTGTGGAAGAATGAGTTTAATATGTTGGCTTTATCTAAACTACTTGTTACTTTATCCCCTTTCTCGTTGTTCAATGAGTTTACGGTATTTGTTGAGGTATATCCAATCTATTATTGACTCAGGTTAATAATGTTACTATTTATCTGCCCTTAATGAAAACAAATGCAAATTTGCTTTGATATGTATCCACAATATTCAACCCAAAGGTTGGTTTGATAGGTGTTAAAAGAATGGCATATGAAATTCATACATCCGATGAAGGGGGCCAATTCTTTACTACCTCCTGCTTGTGGTGTCCCAGTAAGATCTGGGGACCTATTATGAACTAGAGAGCAGAGTCACTCCGTCAGGCTGAATTTGCTGACGCCAGACTGTAACTCCAACCCCTGTTATTACGAGTCAAGGGGCCGGAGTCTCACCATGAGGTACTGTGTTTACTTTAGGGGTTGGATTTTTATCAGTTACCAGAAGCATCGCATATATGAAAATTGTCACATTCATAGGGTCCAAAAATGATATAAGCCAATGGCGAGTAGCCATTAAATTAGCAGAAGAAATGGTATACAGTAAATACCTCTCAACATCTCCTCATCTACTTTTTCTGTCTTCAAATTTACTCAAAAATATCCTCTACTCACCTAAAGTTCACAACTTTTCATTTCTCTTTTTCTCTGTCCAATTATTTTGTTTATCCTGCCAGCATGTCGCATAGTATGGCAAATTACTGCCAAAATTTGAATCTACATATTTCATTATGAATACATATATTGAAATCAGTGCCTTAATGTGAAAACTCATCTGCAAAAAATATTCACTGAAAATCATGAGAAAAATGGGAAAACCCCATGCCACCAATTGGGGAAGTATGGTATTAATGATAAAAGTGCATATATCACAGTAGAAATATGGTTGCAGTTGCTTATAACTAATCTAAGCTCATAGAAGGATTCATTGGAAATCAGTAATGAGATCAGAAGCAAAGAAGCTGAACCAATATGCAAGATGTTGCTGATCACGTTGGTGGACATGGACATCCCTGCTTAACTCCTCCTTGTTTCTTTTAATAGCATGTCATAAGGAACAGAGCGTTGTGAGCGTTGAGGACTGAGCGTTGTGCTCAATGCTCATTCCTCCAGAGCTCGGTGCTCTCAGCAAATGCACAATTCTCCCTACTTCACATGATGAGCTTAGTGGAAGGGGTGGGAGAATGTCTGTTTACTCTTTAGGTGCATTTGCACTTAATTTGAACATGTTGACTGTGTATGGCAAGCAAAACTGGATGCGAGGTGAGTGTCATTTGCCTTTATATATTTTTTTTAAGATAATGTAAAACTCACTTCTTCCACATCTTGAGGTCTAAAGAAATCATTAACTTTCAACTTACCCACTCATCATGTCTCACGCAATGCTTACACCCTTGTATTTGATTTATGAAGGAGTGAGACTGAAGAAAAAGTGATCTGGGGGCACTATTTGGATTTTCTTGAGGTAGTAAATAATAAGTCTGCCTATGCATAGCCAAGCCTACATGTGTAAGACATGATAAAATTTTAGATTGCATGGGAGCTGGAGTCAACTGCCTAGAGACATCTTACAACATTCCCCAAAGATGCAATGACTCTTTCACTATTGGTCCGGGTATGCAACGGAGGCACCAGCAAATATGTTCAGATTTATGTTGCTAAGCAAAAATTATAGAAATTCCCATGTGAGTCTTCGGAAGAAATTCAGAAAAATATTATTCATCTTACCATAGGATTTCTTATCCATCACTCTTCAAATAGGAAAGAAAGCTTATATAGAGAATGCTCTTTAGTTTTTTTATAATATACCTAAATAGTATTATACTAGCTCACAATATTTTAGGTTCCACCAATATTTTGTTACTCCAAAGTGGATTTGATGGGGTGGATGTCAGGTGGATGTATATGTCAGGCTTGTGATAGATTGTAATTTCTCAGGGTAATCCTTGATTCTATAGTGGTAAGTATCAAGAGAAAATTCTTCAAAGAAGACTGTATTAAATTAACTACTTGCAGGCTGAAAATCTTGAACTAGAAGAGCCAGATTTCCCGGACAGTAATGAGGATTTTGGAGAACTAAGATTACCCATAGTGAAGGATGACTTTCTACACGACATTGGTATGAACCTGCAGTTAACTCTTGGAAAAGTTTTTCCTCTTCCTATGTTATTCAATATAATTCCGTGGCTTTCTCCTCTTTGAATTATTTGAGCCTTTGAAAGTGATTAAATTGTAAATTTCATAGAAAATTCTGTTGATACATTAAATGCTGCTTAAAACTTCATTAGAAGTCCTAATTAAAAATATTAATTTCTCGTTCTTGTCAGTGCACTAGAAATGGTTTCAGTATTTTAAATTCAAAAGAATAGCTTGGCATTTATAATTAATTCTTATATACTCAAGTTATTGTGAATGAGATGGGTTTTCTTGATTACAAAAAGGGTGAAATTGTAAGTCAAACTAGTCACCAGACCCCTACTAATTTAAAAATGGGCAGGGTGAAAAAATATTTTTTTTGTTGATTTAACTAATGATGAAAAATAGAGACTATTTACAGGTAATGCTCAATGTGCTCCTTAGATTTTTTGCGAGTGTAATTAGCATGAATAACAAATGTTGTATAATGAATGTAATTTTTTGGAAGTGTTCAATGACATAGAGACCCCTGCCAGAAGTGAGGGGGGAAAAAAAAAAAATATATATATATATATATATATGAATAACAGGGATTAGTCGTCACCAACACTTGGTTTAGACACCACAAAAGACGCAGGTATACATGGAAAATGCCAGGTGACTCAGAAAGGTATCAGCTAGATTATATCCTGGTTAGACACAGGTTTAGGAACAGTGTCATAAATTCGCACAGCTTCCCAGGAGCGGATGCAGACTCTGACCACAATTTAGTTGTTCTGAAATGTAGCGTCCGTTTCAAAAAGATAAGGCAGGGTTAGAAAATGGAATGTAGAGGCGTTAAATGGTTTGAAAAGGAAGGAATACAAACAGGCGGTAGAGGAAATCATGGAGGATGGTAAAGAGCTAAGTACTCTCGAAGAAAAATGGGAAAGTATCAAGAAAGGGTTGCCCAACCAAGACCAACCAAGTTAAACATAGAGAAGGAGCATGACGAAGAGGAAAATAGCTTAGGCCCAGGAATACTAGACGATGAGATAGAAAGGGCATTACGGGAGATGAAACTAAATAAGGCTGTGGGGGTGGATAACATTCCTGCAGAACTATTGAAATGGTTAGGAAAATGTGGGAGGAAGAGGTTATATGTTCCCATTCGTAGTATTTATGAGGAAGGAATCTGGCCGGAAGACTTTGTGAGATCAGTTTTAGTTCCCATTCTGAAAAAGGTAAAGGCTACATCATGTGAGGACTGCAGGACAATAAGTTTGATATCCCACGCAGCTTAAGTTGTTGTCAGGATCATAAACAAAAGGATAGAGAGTAGGTCAAATGTTTACTTAGGGGATGATTAGTCTGGGTTTAGGAAGGGGAGAGGTACACGTGATGCCATTGTAGTAATGAGATCACTAATCCAGAGGATTATAGAATACCATCAGGACGTATTTGCCTGCTTTGTAGACTTCAAAAAAGTGTTTGAGGGAGTGAGTTGGGAAAAACTAATGAGTATATTGCATAAAATAGGAATAGATTGGAGGGAAAGGAGGCTAATCCACAACCTGTACATTTCTCAGACTGCACAAGTCCGAGAGGGAACGGGGAGTCAGGATGGGCAGTGTTAGGAAAGGTGTAAGGCAGGGTTGCCCATTATCACCGTTGCTGTTCAACCTGTATATAGAGGATATGATTAAAGAGGGCTGGGAAGAATTGGAGGTCGGAATGAAAGTGGGCGGGGAATTTGTAAAATCAGTTAGGTTCGCTGATGACCAAGCTTTAGTTTATCAGTTAGCCAAGGGGTTGCAAGCATTGCTGAGTGAATTGGAAATTTAGTGCGACAGGTATGGGATGAGAATCAATATTAATAAAAAAAGGTTATGCGATTTTCTAGAAAGAAAAAGGCTAGGCTTAACATTAAAATATGAGGGCAAAAACTAGAGCAGGTAGAGTAGTTTATATAATTCGTAAGTGTTTTGGACCAACACGGTCAAAGTAGTAGGGACGTAAGGAGAAGAATTGCGCCAGGCATAGAGGCTTTCACAAGGAGGAGGGAGTTGATGAGGGGGACGTTGAGTAAGGATATTAAGAAAAGACTCGTAAAAACTTTGATATGGAGCGTAGCTATGTACGGTAGGGAAACTTGGTCATTGAAGTAGGAGGATGAACGTAGATTGGAGGCTTTTGAAATTTGGGTGATGTGTGACTCCTGAGAAGAATGGAGTATATCATGATATAACAGAGGAATCATATATATATATATCTATGCATGATTTCGTCGAAGTAACACAGAAGTGTTGAATAACAAACTTTGACAGCAACAAACAATGTAAGAACACATAAAAAGATCTTCTAGATCACTCACGCGTTATTTCTTGATTGTTTCAATGGAATTCTGCTCCGTCTTCATTGGAAGATATAGAAGTAATGACTGCCAATATATAATAATAAATATATATATATATATATATATATATATATATATATATATATATATATATATATATATATATATATATATATATATATATATATATATAATTGGCTGACACAACATAACACAAATAGAAAAGAATAGACACATATAAAAGAACACTTACACGGTAAATTGTTCGAGCTTTCGGCCCTCTCAGGGGCCTTCTTCAAGAGAGTCTCTCTTGAAGAAGGCCCCTGAGAGGGCCGAAAGCTCGAACAATTTACCGTGTAAGTGTTCTTTTATATGTGTCTATTCTTTTCTATTTGTGTTATGTTGTGTCAGCCAATTATTGTGCCGCTCGTATGAGTTTTTCCGTACAATCGTTATATATATATATATATATATATATATATATATATATATCCAATGATGATGTATTTCTATTAAAATAGCTACCAATATAATGTATTTTATTCCTACCAAAATATTTTAAACTTCAATATCATCTTTAAAGCAGGGGAAGGTAAAATTCTGAGATTAGATAGTTTATTCACTAATTTAATCGTCTATAATAATAACTTAAACATTAAAGTAGTAAGCTGGGCACAGTGCATAATAACCCCACTTATTTCACCAACCTTGGTCTTGGCCTCAATTGGTGAAGTAGTGGGACGACCGAGCTGGTTAAAGGAGCAGGAAAATGGGGTCAAAGGGACGCACCATGTATCTAGACGGAACCCAGGGATAGCTGGGAGAAGAGAGGAGAAGCTTAGGGAACCCATGCCTCCTCCTTCACACTGTCAATGCCCTTTGATGGCTATGAGGAGCAACAGAAGCCCAAGCCCACCCTCTTCTTTTTCTTTTTGCATACAGGATTCTTTCTTATGTTATTCATTCCAGCCAAGTAACTGCTCTGTAGGATTCATCAGAGTGAGTAAAAGTATTTTTTAGCTTAAAAGGATAACTACTACAAGTGCCCTTCCAGGAACTACAATGAGTGGTTCACCTCCTCTTTTACCTTGCTTTCATGTTCCAAGTCAGCCTGTGGAGATGCAACTTTTCCTTCAAGATGTGTGACTAGGGCTTTGAATTTTCCCTTTTCATATTTAATTTTCCCTATGGGATTTGTTCCAGAAACTTCTGCCTTGCTTCCAAAATGTTTATCTCCTTTGCTTTCTCATCAAGGAAATCTTTGTTTTTGCATTTGGTTTTAAGTTTAGATACAGGGTCCATACATTATAGAATCATTACACCAGGACCTGCAGTCATCTACATGTGAACTTCATCAGAACTTGCAAGTCTACTTTTTCCCCCCATAACATGGGACTCTTATTATATAATAACCTTCCTCTGGTTATCAAGAGCATAGAAAAAATGTCAACCTTTAAATTCAAAGTGAGGGACTTTTTCATGCTACAATTATTCTACACTATTGATGAGTTTCTGAATATGTAACAATGTATTGTATTTTATGTTAAGATCCTTGACGTGCCGGATATCTTGGAACATGAATGTACCCAGATCCTCAGGCAAATAAATAAATAAATACAATAAGTATCGTGACTGGTTCGCCGTAACCTCTATGCAGAGGTAGAGTAGAGGGGTCCCCCATTGCTCAGGCGCACTTTAGTTCAGTAACCTCTGGGCATGCGTTGAGACAGGAGGGGGATTTTTGTGGTGTGTGATTGTTTGTGGTGTCATCATGCCAGCATGGAGTGCACCGTCGAGCGCCACCACGCTGTGAAGTTTTGCATTAAACTGGGGAAATCTACATCGGAGACATTTGAATTCATTAAACAGGCTTATGGGGATGATATCTTAGGCCACACAAGAGTTTTTGAGTGGCGCAAAATGTTTAAGGAAGGCCGGGAGCTCGTCGAAGACAAGCACTGCGTCGGATGCCTGAAGAGCGCTCAAATTGATACTCGAGTGGCCAAAGTGAAAAAAGTTTTGGACTCTGACAGGCGTTCAACCATTGCCCTTGTCAGTGAGGAGACGAGCCTTTCAGTCGGAACCAATGACACCATTGTAGCAGAGGATCTTGCGATGAGGAAAGTATGTGCAAAGCTGGTGCCGAAAGTCTTGAGCAAGGAACAAAAACTGTCGTGGGTGAAAATTTCGTAAGAAATTTTGGACTGCGTTAAGGAAGATGAAGATTTTCTCAACAATGTTATTACCTCAAAGGATATTGGTTCGACTCAATCGAGGAGGTTCAAGTGGCGATGATCAAAGGCTCTCAACATTATTCCGGCAACCGACTTCCAGCAGGCTTTTGACAAGTGGCAGATGCGACAAACTAAGTTTATTGATGCAGGAGGAATGTAATTTGAAGATTATTAAGTAATTGTAATGATAACTGCAATAAATTTTGATTTTTGGAACCAGTACCGATACTTATTGAATGGACCCTGCATTTTACCTTTCAATTCTGAGATGGATTTCTTCATTTCATCCCCACATTTCCTTTCCTTTTATAAATTGCTATTCATTGATGCAATTACAGCTCCCAGTTCTTTGACACTGGCATTCCTTGCACATATTATGTTTCTTAATGAATGAATCCATTTTTGACTCAAATTCTGATAACTTACCCTAACTTTTTTCTCTTCATTTAAAACATCCATAATTGAGTTTGCTCGAATGTTCTCTTCTCTTTGCACAGCTCCGCAGTCATATTCTCCCACTTTGAATTCTCCTTTCAGAAGTCAAACTCAAAATCCAAATGTTCGAAAACATTGTTCAAATAAGGAACACTAAAACACAATCTAGAGCATAAGAAATAAAGTATCACTAAAGCTGAAAAAATGAAGACTATCTTTGCATAGAAATGACCAAAGTTGAAATACTGCTCAGTCAATCTTGGAACACATTTGACCTAACCATTATTCTCTCTATTACTATGGCATTGTATCATTACTTCCATGTCATTAGAAATGGTTGTGAAAACATGCTCACCATCGTTTACCAAGAGCATCTTTTTCCTCAAGTAGTTTCTCTATAGTTGGCTCCTGCCAGGATCAACTATCAACTTTCATAAGCTCCATTAGCTATAATCCTAATCCTCATCATCTTCATCATATAATGCAGAATCATTTTGCTCCAATGCATGTTCAGATTTAAGTATACTGATCTCTTCTCCATCAATTTGTCTCACTTCCATCACAAGTGTCATTTTCTTGATGTATCCTGTCTTTGCAAATCTGGAGAACCTTTGGGAAGGGACTCATAGTTCTATATATATCATCTTCATCTTCCCCTTTTCTGGTTTCTAAAACAGATACCAAGCCTTCCGTCCTCAAGCCCAAACTGTTATCCCTTTGGTTGATTGGTTGATCTCACTTCTTAGTTTCAGGCACTCAGGCTTTACCCTTCATGCTTCCCTCATGATCTCAGTCAATGTCCTCTTATCCATGTCATTCTTCCACTTGGGCTACCCCAAGACCTTTGCCAAATTTTTAACAATTGTAACCATCCTGAAGAGGCTACCTCCTAGAAAAGGTTGTTTTAAGTTGATGACTGGAAGACAGAGGAAGGCGTTGGAGCAAAATTACTTGTTGATTTTAATCAACAAAGCCCTTATTTGATCAAAATCAGCAACTGAAAAGGGTTAAAAATTCTTCCCATAAAATGAAAACCCATAACTATCTTTGGCAATGAAACAGTCAATCTCTTTCTAAGACTAAACCTTTCTTAGGTGCCTGAACTTAAGAACTAAAAGTTCATGCATAAAATGGAAATTTTTAATGTGCTTACGATGGCAATTTTGTGCTGAGATTATCTCCTGGAAAAATTTTCACCAACTTTTGAAAATTTATTTTTACTAATTTAAGTCATTGAATTTAGGGGAAAAATGAAAAAGTCCAAAAATCATAATAATGGTTTGGTAGAAACAAATTGCGATTCCAAAAGAATATTCATTGGTCAATTTGACAAAAAACATCTCTGGTATAACATTTCTGGCTCCATGAAAAAAACTAAAATGAAAATACATTCTCTGGCAAGAGCATTAACAATTTAATTTGCAGTTTAGCTGACATCCTGCGTTACCCTACTAACGGCACAGCTTAAACCTCCATCGTCAGGATTAAAATTTTACAATCTATCACTTTCTCTTAGAGTTTATTATCAAGTTTCTTTTCAAGTATCTTACCTAAAAGTGAAGAAAATGCTCTAGGTTATGTGAGCAACAAGGAATATTTTTAATGGAAGTAAAACGATTAAAAATGCTCAACACTGCCGATGGCAGTTTGCATTCAGTGGCTGAGTAATTAAAATAATGGTACTTCTCAAAATAAAATGGCTAAGAAAATAAGCAAGTTAAAATTTGTACTTGTACTATTGTTATAAGATTTTTGTCTTTCCAGTGAAACCTGGTTTAGAGACTCCAAAAAATCTTGCTAAACCCATTGGAGAAGATGTATTTAAAATACTCCTCAGGGAAACAAAAACTTTCCAGTTACTTTGCATAGAGAGTATCTTCAAGGAAAGAGGAGAGAGACACTCCAAAGGAAGAAAGAAGGTATGAGAATGGGGAATGAATGAACAGAGATTGAGAAAGGTTATAGGTTCTTCTATTGAAGAACCTATAACCTTTTTCAATCCCTGAACCTATAATCTTCTTCTATGGAAGAAGGTTATAGAACTTCATGATTATTCATTATATATCATGTTTTTTTATCTTTAGCAAAAATTTAAGTAATTATGGTTAACTTTTTCATGATATTTACAAATATATTTAAATTTTGTATCTATCACTATCCATTCAGGATATAAATTTCACTGTTTTTCATACTAACCGTAGATAATCCAATCTAAGCTTACCACCTACTGTGGCCATTGGTGTTGAATTGATCGCGACTAGTTATTTATATTTTAATAATTAAAAAATATAATTTTGTTACTATAAATATTTGACAAATTATATGAAGTCTCGACATTTTGTGCTCTGTTGGTAAACAGGTTTACTTGGCGGAAAGTTTATGCATCTCTTTTAGACATTTATGTACACTAATACTCTAAGAACTTCGTGGTTATGAATAAAAAAATGATGTTGAAATAAGGTTTGAACTAAACTAAAATTTAAAAATCAATGCTCACATTTCTTTTGTCAATCCACTATCCAGTTGCTGAAGCCATTGTCACAAGTACTCCTTAAATGAGCTTATACTTTCCCTGATTATTGGTATTTCATTTCAGAATAATTCAACTATTGAATGTTGGAGGATGATATTTATCTCTCAAATATATCTTAAATATAGAATTGTAGTGTCCTGGAGGATGAAATATGTCTCTTATGTTTTTAACATCTTGAAACCCAATGGGTGTTCCCATATCATGGATTATCTTTAGCACATCCCACTTCATAACCTCCAAGCTCATCTTATTAGGGTTCATCAAAGCCATAGCAAAAATACACCACCACACCAAAATCGACCTAACAAGTACCTATTAGCAGATCCAAATCAGTGCCCATTATTGGAAACACTATGGAATAGAATAGAATGGGGCAAAAGTATGACTACTCTTTTGCCCATGGGATATGTCCTTTACCCCTGTCTTCTACAAAGGTGTATCCAGGACATAGCCATTCTAGTGTTTTTCCATTTTATGCATGCCGCTACACTATCTTTTCATTAAATTCTGTCCTCTGAAAGTGCATTTTTCTATAATTAGTAACAGATTTTTCATTTCATGAGCTAGTTTTTACAGTGAATTTTACAAAATATATTATTTCCAACACAATTGAATGTAAGCATGTAGACATGTCTACCAATCCCTCAAATTAATCATGAGGGCTTACATTGCACAGCGCATCCAAATAATCAATAGGCCTTGACTCAAAGATCTAGAGAAAGCACTGGATATAGATATCTTACACCAATTTTGGATGTCAACTTTCCTCATGTCTCAAGGGCTTTAACATGATGATGGTTGGTGGAAATACTATTTAGAAGTGAATAATTTTTCAAAAGGAGTCAGGCGGTCTTCCTAAGGCCACCCAGGATATTAACCTGCCTCTTGGTACTACAATTTTATGAGCAGTTGCAGTGTCTCTGAGAGATTCAAAGAAACATTTCCTACCCATTGAGACTAATTAAACAAACCAAGCAGAGGCATGCGCTGTCTTGTACAGCTTACATGAATAGCTTTAATTTTCTCTTTAACTTATCTTTTATTGAGAAACATGCTTTATGATAATACAGTCTTTTTTTGGCCTTACATTTTTAATCCAAAGGCAAAGGTTTTATTTTTGTTAATTATCTGTTATTCACTATTCAATCGAAGTAGTAAATTAGCCCTTTTACTGCACCGGGCCATTATATCAGCTTTTGCATCTCGGGCAAAAAGTATGGCGGGCTAGCACTCATCAGCTCAAATATAAGCAATTGTTCATGATTAGTAGACTAAAACAATTACAATTATTTAGTATGACGATGTAAAATTTATTCATAAATATTACCTAATTCAGTTAATATACAGAAAATGCAAATGGGCATCTTTAAAAATGGCTTCAAAATATTTTTTCCCCTAAAATGACACATTTGATTAAATTACCCTCTGCACTTTTTGCTAGTACCACTGGAAGGATGCCGCACTAAGATGGTTAAATAGAGTCTCAAGAATTTACCTAGCAGTTTATCCCATCAAGGTTCACTCTGGCCTATAGTCTACATGCTCAGTCATGTTGGCTGGCTATAGATATGAATTATGAAAATATTTAAATTGAAGAGGAATCTGATGTAAAGTTGCTCCAAAAAAGAAACCAACGTAAGATGAAATTTTTGATGATACATATCTAAGAAGGCTGTTTGTGAAAGCTGCCTTATTTCTTCAGATAAAGCTGTATATTTATTAGGTGTTCCAATTATATTGTACTTTTAAATGAATAGATCACCACATGCATCAATCCAAAGGTTGTTTAAAATGAAATGGTAGAGCTTTCCTTGTTCTGAGCTCAACAGTATGAGAAAACATACATCAGTGCAGGAGGGTCAGTTTCTTCCCTCTTGCTGCATATGGTTTCCCAGCAAGATCTGATATCCAAAAACTCACGTAGATAAGCTGAAGGTATAAATATTATCATCCTACTGTGCTAATTTGTAAAAATATTTGGAAATACATAATTAATATTAGTATGTCACAGGGAGAACTCCAAAGAAGTCTTGTGGAAACAGTATCTCATGAAACACAGACAGTGAAGAGCTTATTGAGAGATGAATCCACAATGACTACACCGGTGACAATGGTGGTAAGTAGCAAATTGCATACTAGTCAAGGGAAATTCATGTGGTTTTGAAATATTATTATTATTATTACTTTTTATTTGCCCAGAGATCACAATACAAAAATACCAGGTGGGTGGTGTATGCATACATGATATAAGGCACGTCAAAAAGGAGCTAAGACACAGACTCAATTAAGATACATAAAAGAAATGATGCTCATAGTTACATAAATGTTTGGTACAAACCCATGAACATTGGCTGTAACATGCACATACAATATCAAATTCAGAAAAATCATTGATCATTAACATGAATCAGACCATGACCATTGCTAGAAACTAAAAGTATGAACTTACTGGTTGGGAATATTGTTGAGATATTCATCAACCGAGTAAAACCTATTGCGCTGTAGATATCTTTTTTATTTATGCCTGAATGCAGCAGTTCCCTTTGTATCCTTGATACTTTTGGGTAGTTTGTTATATAATCTGATGACCATTTCATTGGGTCCTAATTTCAATGCTTTAGTTCTTATATTCCCATAATGGAAGTCATTCCTTCCTCTGGTGTAGTGATGATGATAGGCAGAGTTAAGAGAATAGTTGCCGATGTTATTTTTTATATATAGAATTAAAAACATAATGTAGATGCATGGGAGTGGTAGCAAATTTAATTCACGGAAAATAGGCCTTGATGGAGCATTGTGAGGTTTCCCGGTGATGATTCTAATAGCTTTCTTTTGCATTTTAAAGATGGTTTGAGAAATAGCAGCTGATCCCCATAATATTATACTGTAGGTTATATTTGAATAAATTTCCCCATAGTACAAATTGAGTAGTACAGTTTTACTTGTAGTTTCATACAGGCGTCTTAATAAGTAGCAAGTTGAACTGAGCTTGTGTTGAAGGGCTTTTACATGAGTATTCCAAGAAATATTTGCACATAGAGAAATACCTAGAAATTCGCATTCTGTCACACGCTCAATTGATAGGTCATTGATTTTTACCAGCAGATCATCTGACACGTTCTTATTGTGTGTAAAGTATACTATTTTACTTTTATTTACATTTAAGCCTAGAAGGTTGTCTGTACACCACTTGTTTATTGCAAGTGTGACAGACTTAGATTTTTCCAGAAGGCTGGGATATGTTTGTGTTGTTTTTTTACATTAGTGTCGTCAGCGTACAACACTGGTATTATTCCATCATTATTTGGTAAGCGGTTAGGTAGGTCATTGATGTAAATCAGAAAGAGGAGTGGCCCAAGGGTTGAGCCTTGTGGAACACCTTTGTTAACTTGGTATGCTTCGGATGAATATTTTGACCCATCAACTGATAACACTACTTTCTGAGTGCGATTATGAATATAGGACTTCATCCAGTTTAAAGGAATTCCTCTAATTCCTATTCTATTGAGTTTAATTAGTAGTCTATTGTGGTTTACATTATCAAAAGCCTTTGACAAGTCAAAAAACATTCCAAGAGTTTTGCATTTAGCATCTAATGAATTAAGTATGCTGTCGATTGCCTGACATATGGCAGTTGTGGTAGACCTTTCAGATCTACATCCATGCTGAGAATTTGAAAGTAGGAAGTTTTTTTCGAGATAAGGTGCTATTTACATATACATGGCTTTTTCAAATATTTCAGCAAATGTATTTTGGACGGCTATTGGTCTGTAGTTATTCAAATCATTTACACAGCCATGGTTTTTATAAATGGGCACTACTTTTGATTCTTTTAATTGGGATGGGAAAATCCCATGTATCAAAGATTCATTAATTAAAAATAAAAGGGGTGCTTTTATGGCTTCAAAACAATGATGAACAACTTTACCAGGAATTTTATATGGGCCAGTACTGGATTTGTTTCTGAGTGAGGAGACAATAGTTTTTAGATTGGTTTAAGAACAGGGCTTGGCAAGCATTGACGATGGTGCATTTGCAAAAAGCACATTGGCTGGAGAAGTAGTTAGGCAAGGAGCTGATACGTAGTATTTGTTAAATTTATTAGCTAGAGATGAATAGCTAATGGCAGTGTTATTTTCAGGGTTACAAAGTTTTGGGAGAGTAAGTTGTGGATTTTTCTTACCTCTACAGTCATTAATTATTTCCCATGCAGTTTTGGAATTATTATTGGAATTAAGTAACTTATTATCATTATAGGTTCTTTTCGTGGTAGAAATCAGTTACGGTAATACTTTTGAAATTACTTATAGAGTAACCTTTGTTCATGATTATTTGAACTTTTACTGGAGATAGCAAGTTTTTTAAGGATAGTTGAGTAGTAACGGATCTCATCAGTTAGCCATGGCTTACATTTTGTTCTATGAAATATTTTATGATGTGTTACTGGGAAACACAATTCAAAATTGTGTTTGAAAATTGAATAAAAGTAATTGAAACCTTCGTCTACTGACTTAAGGTCATAGACATTGTTCCAGTTTTGGGACTGTAGAAGGAGCAGAAAATGCTGCATATTTCCATGAGTGAGAGACCACCTTGGGTAAGTTTTATCATTTGGACTATCCATTGGTTGGTTAGTATCGATACTTATTTTCACCATGCAATGGTCTGTTATACCTAGGTCACTAACAGTTGTAACTACTTTTACATGGTTAAGGTTGGTCACAGCGTAATCAATTAGGGTGGCAGATGTGGGAGTGACTCTGGTAGGATTATTGTTAAAACATTCCATGCCGTAAGTTTTGAACAGATTCAACAATTTGGATCTGTGAGGGGAGTCAACTAAGAGATTACAGTTGAGATCGCCGTTCAGCACGAGTATCCGGTTGCTTGCATATAAGGAGCAAAAGAGTTGGTCCAGTTTTTTAATGAATGAATGAAAATCACCAGTTGGTGATCTGTAGATGGAGATGAGCACGAGCAATCCCACTGGAGTTTCATGGAAACACACTGCACATTCAAAAGTTTTTTCTTCCTTCACAGGCACGTCAGCTGAGTTAATAGTCCCCTTTATTCTACTATGCACAAATCTGGCCACACCTCCATTTTTATACGTGGCCCGGCAGAATAGGTTAATTGAAAGGATTAATTATCTATAGCTTTTACCTTCCTGAAAATTCATATCGCGAAGAAAGAATTTAAATATTTCATGGATTGAAAATGTGGGTAGTTATACTTTTGGAGAAGGAATTCTCCCTTTGTATTTATATGAATTTAGTTTTATCCTGGTTAAGGTAAAAACCCCAAAAATTAATAAAATTTTGACTGATTCACTGAAGAGTTTTCTAGTTTTTAGAGTTAAAGAGTATTCTATTTCATTGCAGAGTTTTCTTACAGGGAAATTTAAACTCTACAATTCTTGGAATTTATTTATAAAGTCAAGGTAGCTTAGATGTACTAGGCCAAATCAATGTGCTTTTTTACATGGAACAACTATAATGCAGCCATTTTTCAGCTACGGTATGTGCAGCAGGGTGTGATGGAAGATGGTTGGTTTCAAAATTCTCTCAGGCTTAATAACTTGGTGTCCTTATGATGTGAAGCATTAGAGTGAAAACCTATCCATGAGGCTAATTCCATCCAGTTCCACCTGACCCTTGAAGAATCTGGCTCTTTACTTGATGCCTGCCCAACCTGCGGAGTCCATTCCTCCTCATTTCAGCATGTGAATACTCAGGTTGTAACCTCAATTCACACAGCTAGTAAGGAATAAAGGCTCATCTATCGATCAAAAAAGATTTTTAAATGGCTATATTCAAGTTCAACAATAACTCAAGGTTTGTTACTTATATGCAGCTCTTAGTTTGTCTCACTGTATCAACTCAGAATTTACCATTAAGAGATTGCTGCATGTCAGGGTCTACTTGTGCCCACTCAACCTCTCTCCCCTGCGCATATTTATGCTACTCTATTTTGGGTTAATATTTTGATATATTTTTGGAGCCCAGATTTAGCCTTAGATATCATTTTGTGCTGATATGAATGAAATTCGCCCTGAATTCCGGTCCAATCACAGAAGCTTCCACTTCTGTGACAAGCCATACAAGGTGTGAACTGATTTTATTCTGCGCAAACGGTTCAACAGATCAAGATGAGACACAGTGCACCATTTAGCAACACACCTGACGACTAAAATGAGAGGTGTTGTATTGGTTTACATTGAGTCGTTACACAGCAGCAGCGGTACGTGTCTTAACCTGCTTGTCGCCGTGGGCCACGGTAGCAATGAAGGAGCTTGAGGAAGAGCGTGTGTGTGTGTGTGTGTGTGTGTGTGTAATTTTGTTTCAAACTTGGCAAAAGTGCTATGGAGACATTTGGAATGATTAAGCAAGCCTTTGTTAATGAAGCTATAAGTCGCAGCCAGTGTTTTGAGTGGTACGGTCGTCTTAAATCGGACAGAACCTCAACAGATGAAGATTCGCAAACCTTCACCTGTTCGCAGCCTTCCACTTCGACAAACTCCAACCATGTCAATTTGGTGCAAGCAAATCACCATTTAACTGATAGTGAGATAGCCGAGGAAGTGAACATTAGTTTTGGATCCTGTTAGACAATTTTGACAGACATTTCGGACATGATGCGCAGGATATCAAAATTCGTCCTGCAGGTGCTGACTGATAAACAGAGACAAAAACGTGTGGACATTTGTCAGGAACTCCTGGATCAAGCCAATGATGACCCAGAGTTTCTTAAAACCTTCTTTTTGTTTTCAAAGTAAAAATCAACCTTGAAGGAGCACCGATTTGACTCTATTGCAGGCATTAAAACTAATTGCACGGCGGACCTGAAGAGGATCCCTAAGGTGGCTTACTAGGCAGGGCTCAAGAGCCGGAAGAAATGTTGGCAAAGGTGTGTCATCAGCCAAGGCATGTACTTTGAGGGCGACAAGTTCGATTAAGCCTTATCCATCAAAATAAACAAGTCATAAAATCAGTCCTGTCTTTTTTTTGATCACACCTTGTACATAAATTGCTCAGCTATCTGAGTGTGGCCCTGACAGCTAAGTATGCTATCATCTATAAATAGATCAACTGTTTCCACACATTGGATATATTCATCTGCTAAAGGATGCAGCAAGAGTGATTTTGTAATTTTCACAATTGATCAATTGTTCAATGCTTGTGTGGTGACCAGCTTCAAAGTTTACATCTTTTGGTACTAGAAATTCTGTCATGACAGGGTCATTCTTTTACCTTGTTTTTTCTACTCTCTCCAAGCCATTGATTCTTGCTTTTTTTGTTGGCTAGCAAAGCAAGGATAATATTCTCAAGATGATTTTAAAAGGCCATGTAACTGGAACCATGATATCTTTGTATATTTCTTTGAGGAACTGTGAATACTTCATGATTTACAACAGATTTCTTGATCGGTGACAGCATGCTTACTTCACCATATACCAGACTAAAGATCATACCTTCAACATGTTTATCTACTCACTTAGCTATTGCTTTAAGGATCATTGAAAGAAATTCTTTACTAAAATATACACGAAGTACTTTTTGGCTTTTGTGAGCCACCAAGATTGTACTATACTCCCTGAACTTCTATGTGACACACAGTATATCTTAGTAAAAGATTTGCTAATATAAATAAAATATTATTGATCGTCAATCAAATTTTTAAAGTTCTGTAAATACACTGACCCAATATAATTTGGCTCAAATTATGCTTTTGGCAGAATATTACTCTTCCAGGTACTGCCCTAAGTAGCTAATGAATGTGTTAGTTCTCCTTATTTTGCCATCAACCCTTGTGATTTACCAGTGGTATTGATTCAGCGGTAATTCATTACAATGCAGGAGGAAAACCATCCATTTAAGTAGCTTGCCTTGCTTTTTCGAGATACCACATACAGAATCTACCATTCTTTCTTATGGAGTTAACTGCAGTTAAATCACATCCTAGGGCCAATAAAGATGAAATGTCAATTCACTGTTCTTAAAGAAATGTCTGGATGCTGCTTCCATGGTCAGTGGCTGGTATCACATGGCCTAAGAACATTGAGCTGGGTTCTTATCAGAGAAATATGTTTCTCCTCTACCTTCTGTTGATAGGGCTTACCTTATCTCTTCTCCTGAATCAGCAACTGATCCTTTCTTCCATAAAATAACGATAATGTGTCCCTTTGTCTCTACTTTCTATGGTAGAGGCAAAATAAATTTTAATGATTTATCTTCAGTAAATTAATTACATTGATTTTGTTTAATGGTGTAATTACACTAGAATAATGTGATTAGGGATAATTTTCAGAAAGCAACCACAGAACAGACCAATGTAGCTGCCAAGCAAGCTAACAGCAGCACAAATTAAAATCTGAGTTGTGATTGAATTTGAAATTTTAACATTTAATTAAAAGAGCCTTTATTCATAATGAGTTGCTTGAAAGAGGGTTGCAGCATAAGTATTCACCTGCTGAAATGAAGGGAGGTAACCTAGACTCAGCAGGCAGAGGGAGCCAGCCAAACTGGCACCCACCCATGGGGTGGGTGCCAGTTTGGTAAAAATATCACTCTTTAACTACTAAATTTATAGACAGTCTGATTAAAACCTTCAAAGTATTCTGTACCTAACATTTGTTTCACAATAAATAAAAGGATTTAACAGAATATAATTACTTGGTTATTAAATGTAGAGAGGTAGGCATTCTGAAAAACTGTCCACACAACTTTGACTTTTCTTGTTAAAATGCATCTAATTCCTTCCTCCAGGATATTTCTACATTTGTATCAAACTGGGATTTGTACTGTTCATCATTTGATAAGAAGCCTCTCCCTCAAGTAGGTAAGTTGATAGATGTGCTGATCTCAGGGTCTGCTTTTGTTCCAGCTACAAATCTGATCAGAGAATACATCTCTTGACAGTTACATCGGTAGTTAGAAAATTATCATAAATATTACCTCACTATACTCATAAAAATAAGATTTAGGGTAGAGCTTTGGAATTAGATTGAAGAAGGGACTATCTAGTCTCAGTTGTGCTCCAATAAAGATTTTTTATGATTGTTATTAAAAATACACAAGCCACTCCAAAAAAGTTATATAAATGAAGGTTAAACTTAGCAAGAAAATATCGCAGTGAATGATGTCAAAGAGTAAAATTATTCTAAACACTTACTCAGTGATTAATTAGATAATAGTGTTATTAATTAATTGGCCAAAATAGGTTTGTTAATAAACAACCGTAAGGCAAGTCAAAAGCGTTAACACATACTGAATTTCATGCTATCACAGTCATAGTTATGTGGTAGATGAAAGGGAATAACAATGATAATTGTTAAGCTCAACAGCATCTCTTTTCTTGTCCTTTGTTTCACTTGAATAGGTGATTGGGATTGTGCGGTGGCTAATGTACTGGCTTCCCACCCAAAGGACCCGGGTTGAAATCCCAGGGGCAGCAGATATTTTACAGTGGTATCCCTATTCCTACTTGAGATGCTTTGTGGAGGGCACTTTGAGCGAGTATGCCGTCCATCAGATAGGACAGTTAAACTGCGTACTCTTGGCGCCTTTCGTTAAGAGTAGGCTAATGCTGACCGCAGGTTTCTCCCTGCCCTTTCTATCCTGTCCTTTCCTGTCCATCCCTAATGGCGAAAATAACCTCAGCTGTCGACTGCCTCTCCTAAATACTACCACTACTTCACTTGAACATTATGTATCTATTTATTTACCTATCATTTCCTTTAAATTTACATTTCTGATACTCTATTTGTGAATGACTTAGGTAAAATCTCCATGCCTGTTTATTGATGAGTCAATCATGTATTATCAGCACTGAGCATTATGGCTTTATCTTAAGGCTATTCTCCAGCTGTTGCAAATTCGTAATCAAATTCAGAGTGTGCACAGTATCTAACCTTGTGGCACCTGTACCACATGCAGAATGCCATGCAAACAATTATGGGATTGTCTGTCAGCATTGCATATTTTTGTCAACATTTTACTGGAATACCTAAAGCCTTACTGTTCTAAAAAGAGCTAGTATCCCTTCAAAAGAAATATCTTGTCAGCAACAGACCAACGCCCAAGTACAACCGCTAGGAGTATATGCAGCATATTGACGCTGCAGGATGCATCATTCTCAAAATTTGGCAATCATTCTTAGGGATTAATTTTTCATCGCCTAAATAATTTTAAAATGATAATAATTAAATATCCATATTTACATTATATGTATAATCTCTACTGGTTCTCCAATTTTTATAGTCATTTTCTCAAGAAGTAATTACCTGCATATGTGGTGTGCCAAAAGGGAGTTCAAAGGCCTTTTATGGGAATGCTATTTTACACTCTGGAATGAAATTATAATTTTCAGTATTTTGAACTAATTGCATGTAAGATATTCATGTGCACACTCTAGAATCCAATAAGGCATCGGTGGCTATTAGATTCCCAAGGAGAGAACTGCTTGAGTTTGCAAAATCATATGCATTGTTTTAATATTTTATTCTTGGCTAGATGTGTGATTTCTTAGGACATGAATGAGCTTTTTGCAACTGTCAAAAAAAAGTTCAAGACTATGTAAGTGATGGTGGTCATATCATCATTTGTAGTGAATGTAAATAAGGAAGGAGTGATACATTATCAAGATTGAAGATGTAGAAGGCCATGGTATGTGTCAGTAGAATGGAATCCTGGGGTGGTAATGTAGTTTCTTTAAGCAGATAAATTATTGCAATAAAAGCAAACCAACTATACCCACCCCATATGGCACATTTAGCATATTGAAATGATCACTTTAAGATACAAATTCGGCCACTCCTTAGTTTGTAGCTAGTTCAGTAGTACATTCATTCTTTTTCTACTAATGTGAAAAATACCTCAATAGTCAAGGCTTTTAGATTAGGAGTGTGCTTTATTACTAATCAGATTAATCTGGCAATGATGCTTTTTGTTTGATGCCAAATAGCTGAACTTTTGTTTTGACTATTAAGAGTCATTAATAGAAAATATTCTAATTACCAATGTGGAATGATATTGTATTTCTTTATTCTAATTGTTGTTATTAATATTAATTTATACATTTTGAAAATGGTACAACCATATTAAATGTCGTCAATATAAATATTACGTAATATATAAACATAAGTTCTTAAATGTGATGAAGATTGTAACAAAAGAATTCATCAAATGAGTAAAGTGGGTGAGCAAATAACCAGGTATATACTCTATTCTTGAAACTCTGGATTCAGTCCAATTACAACTGAGTGGGCAGATAGTTATACAGATGTGTGTTCACATTATGAAATGTGTTGTAAGTTGATGACAATCATCAATGTGTAGTATTTAGATTCGCTTTACTTCTTGGGGTGTAATTATGGATGTGAGATCTTAATTGATAAGTTTTTATATAATAGTTTACAATATATACGTAGTTTATAAGTTTACATCTAATTACTCTGTGAATGAAATTTCCATTGTTAATATTTCCAGAGATTCCTTAATTGTTCCGTGCATTAATTAATTTCAGGAAAGAAATCAAAGTTTTGGAGTAAATTTGATAAAATTGTTGAACCAACTCCTCAAGAGCAAATCAACAAGATAGTTAAGCTTCATCGATTCAGACATGCCTGTATTATCACAGAAAGACTGTTATCTTCAAATAATTACTGTGAAAAGCAAGCTAAGTTTTTGCGGAATCTTGATGCAGGTATTAAATACCTAATTTTTTTCAAATTTCATGACATGAATATTGGTAATTTTTCATTTTTCAAATATCATTTCATTTTTAATAAACAGATTTTATTTCCTTTCCACCTGAAATCTGGTATATATTATTTATTTTTATTGATAGTTCTTAATACATTTATTTTTACACTTTATACAGGTTTACATGATAAAAGCAGTAACTTCCATTATGATATTGAAGAGCTTTGGGCATTCAGTTGTACGAGTACTGCCAATAGAGCAGTTACTTCCATGTCATGGAACCCATTAATAGAGGTGAGTTTCTCTAAGCTAGGATACCATTTTAAAGGGAGAAACATAACCTCTCACTCAAGAAAATTTAACCCATTCTTAATTTATGAACATCCTAACAGTATATTCAGCATCAAGGTTATTTTAATATGTAAGATTAGAACATACCAGTCAAGAAGTCCAAAGACATTAGAATTTAACACATCTTTGTATGGGGCCAATTCCTTCCACTATACTACCTTTTGTTTCCTGGAAAGACGCGGAACACAGGTGCTCACATGCATAATTTTTAAAATACTAGGGGTTTTTTGAGGCATCATGTGGTTCGGAATCCAAGAGAAGTGTCCAGTTAGCTGAATGCTCTTTGAGCTGGGTTATCACAGTGAGAGGCCTGCAAATTGCTCGACAGATGTAATTGAGACTCAGCCACTCCGACTATGCCTCCTCCCCACTTGTAGAATTCCACGGAGGGAAATAGGCACTGGGGGGAGCTGCTTTCAGCAAAAGGGAGACAAAGTGTGAGTCTCAGCACACACTTGAACCGCAGGTTAATCCGGACCATGGTGCAAGCATGGAAGAAATCCATCAGAATTCAACATAAAGTGCTCAAAGTGGCTGGAGTCACTGCACAAGGGAAAGGAAATTGAACTCTGGTGATTGGTTTTTAATGGTTACCTCTTTTCCCCCACTATATTTACATCATCATTTTTTGTTTTGCTCTCCAACTTATTTCCTCCATTCCACTCCACACCCAACTCTTTATCTATGCTCTTATGCCAAAGAAAAATTTTCATATTCCCATAATACTCTGTTCCACATTAAGTGTTTACTAATCTTATGTTTAAATTTTTACTTGTGTACCTGTATTAAATTCTACTACACTGTGCATGACCGAAACTTTCTTTACAGTTGGATTTGAAAAGATTAGATAATCTTTGTCAAAAAAATACCAACACCAGACACAAAAATGTATTAAAAAAAGGAATTTTTTTTATTATGTTTAGATTTAAGAATGCCATGAGTTTTTGGATTCTGCTTGTCTTCAGTATTGAAATTATGTAGCTGAAGGTTCACCTGATTATGCTGCCAAGCCATGAAGCTCCACCATATTCAAGTTGCTAAGATACACCTGAAATCCTAGAACTTATTACACGATTATGAGGAAACCCTCTTACTAAGTTGTTAATTACATTTTGCAACAAAGCCACTCAAAGTTGAATATTAATTCCTTTTTAAAATATCAACAAATTAAAATTCTTTAAAAGAGCAGCATTCAGCAATTTTGTTTTACACTTATACTGCAGTAAAAAGAAATGAATGACAAAAGTCTAGATATAATTTCAATGATGAGCATTACTGTCTTATGTCTTTTACAACCCTTTGATATTTCCCTCTAGACATTTTTTTGGCAACTTTACTATTGATTTTATATTTTTTAAAGATGTGCGCATTCTATTTTTAAATGGAGTAATACATTAGTATAACCCCACAAGTAAATATTTTCCTAGCCAAACATTCCTTCTATGTTAGTTTGTATGTCTCTGTTTTTATTTTAGGGAACCTTAGCCATTGGATATGGCACTATGGACTTTCATGATTTAAAAGGAGGATTGGTGTGTCTATGGTCTATATTAAATCCTTGTCAGCCCGAGCAGCTTTACAAGTTTGAACATTCAGTTAATGATGTTAAATTTTCAAAAGATCAGCCAGAGTTGCTTGCTGCTGCCTGCCATGATGGATCTATATGGATCATTCATGCAACTCTGAGCACAAAGATGTCCATCAAAAGTACTTGGTGAGTTAATTTCATGACAAAATTTTCAAGGAAAAATGAATAGCCTTCCAATGACATTTGAAACTTTTAATCTATTTTTCAATTCTTTCTTATGCCTTCTATTGAAAATAGTGTTTGCCATTTAGGGCCAGTGTGGTCCTTAGAGTGGGTGACATATGATGACTTAGTAACTGAAGAGGAAGTGCTTATTTCAGCTGGCAATGATGGTCGTATAAGTCACTGGAATATATATAATGAGTTTGCCTGCTCCCGTAAGTTCATAAAATGTATTTTTTTTAAGTGTTTAATTTTTGACCATATAAACTTAATTGGTGAAGAATAAATTTTCTGAAAGTTTTTATATACTCTTGCATAAAAAATCTCAAGTTTTAACTGAAAAAGAGCTTAATGTCTTGTGGGATGAAGATTATTCTGAATACTAAAAGGTTTCTATTTATTGGTGAATAAATGCCCATTTGTAGTAATTTAGATCAAATAATGGGCCACAAAATACGAGCATTATTGCATTTCCATTACATTCAATTCATTATTTGAAACATTTTCATTTAGCAGTCATATATTACATGTAAACTTTAATATTTAGGAAAATAATGCCATATTTCCTTTTGTAGATTTGCATGTAGCCCGTTAGACACTGAAATGTTTGAAATTTCACAAAAGTCTGACATTTGACAAAGTTGCAATATATTCTCTATAAAGATGGAATTTATGATTAGTTAGAGGTATGGCGGAGGTGTTTAAAATTGATAATGCAATTGACAGATAAGATAATGATTGCCACTCAATGAGGCATTAATCCAAGAATATAGAATAAGAAGTTAACTCTCAGAACTGATGACCCTCAAAATTTGAGGCAGCATTTGCTGTGGGCATAAGCGGACTTAGACAGTTGCCATTGAAAAAGTGGAGAATCAATACCAACCACACTCTATTAGGGGCATTGTTTGTTGTTCAGATCCTATCAATGAATCTCACACAGGCAGTAAGTTGAACTCCTTATTACACTTTCTGTGTTGTGTAAGCCATGAATGTTATGATTATTTTGCATTCCAATGAGCTCTCTAGAATTTATTTTGCATTTCTTAAAGGTTAAAGTCTTGTATTACATGAAATGTGCAGGTTTTAGATCATGCGATTAAAGAGAAGAGTGGTGTTCAAATATTAGTCTTGCATTTCCATGTAAGTAAGATGCAATTTGCTGGCAGTTTTAAATGAAAGGAGAACATCATGAAATTTTGGATGGTGAACCATAATGACAGTGTAAGGAAAGTGCTTCCTTCAAGGGATAAAATTGACTCCCTTAATTTTGCTTGGTTTACAAAAGTGGGAGTTAGTAAATTTCCAATCTCTTGCTCATTTTCAAAACAAAGGCACTGAATGTGCTGCAAAACTCCAAAAAAATAACTTAGAGGCCTCAAATGGATGTTTAGAAGTATTTAAAATATGGCATAACATTGTGCTCAAATATGTGTGGGGAGGCTGCTAATGTCCATCAAGGAGATATTAATGACTTGTCGGTAATCTCCTTTGTTTTCCACATGTGGTGTTAATTTCATTAGGGCAATTGGAGTTTTCTTTTGACTTTTAAATATTTTCAAGTATTCCTTTCAAATGGTAAATTACCTGAATTTGCTGATTAACTTGGGAAATTTCTTATTTTTTGGATCATCTGGTCTTGCTTTGTATCTGCTAAGGATGTTTAACATTGCGAAGGGTACACTATTTGATGAATTTGATAATAATCTTTCCAATTCTTCCAGTCATACTTCATGCGCGGTATGGACCACAAAAACAATCTCATCCATTTTCTCAAGATGGCACTGTAAAAGGAAATCACTATCTATCAGGATTGACATTAACTATTAACCCTAAGGATCATAGCAGCTACTATGTTGGCACAGCTCAAGGATTTCTTGTTAAGGTAAGTAGGTGTCTGAGTGGAGATTATTTAAGGATTGGTGATTCTTATGCATTTATGGCTTAAGAGTAGAAAACCTTGTTTGACACTTCGCAGGGAGTGATATGATTTGTCATGTGCTCTGAGGCTCACAACCACCAACTCTACCTTTTTTGAATTCAAAAACTACCCTCCTGATATTGTTGCATTGTATCAATTAACATTTGTAAGTCTAAATGGAACAAAGAGCATTTTTATTCCTTATTTTTCTGTATTTCTATGAAATGCCTTAGTAAAAGAATTGCTTCTACAACAAAACTGGTCATTTTTTCTACTATAGCCTCTAACCTCTTCAGCATTATTATTGTTAATATTTTACGATTGTGGGATATCAAACAGAGAGCATGATATTGCTCACATTCGTTGATCATTTCAATAGCAAGGGGATAACAAATATGCACTTCTTAAAGTTTGTTATGGAGTTTCATGTCAGGAAGACACCACATACTAGTTGGTAGAGTGCATTATTTTTCAACTTCTTCTCCTTCTTTTAGTTCTGCTGGAATGCAATCAATTCAAGATTTACCATTTTTCAGCATGATCACTGATAATTTATCAAATTTCTCTGTCTGTATCATATCTCCTTTGCAATCCTCTTCAAATTTATCACAATTTTCAAGAATATCTTCTTTGATATTCCTCCCTTCATATAGCTTTCCTTTCCATCATATTGAAATATTTTCTGGTCCATAAATGGTTGTGGTGGCCCAGGGCTAGAGCGTTGGACTACTGACCGGAGCGCCCGAGTTCAATTTCTGGGCAAGCTTCCCTAGGCACCCTCAGCTCAACCCAAGCTGTGTGATTTTTCGGGTATTAGATCTTCCTGGGAAACCATAACCTGCAGAGGGAAAGGAACTGGCCCCCCTACCCTGATGTGTGAATTTAACACGCTGTGGGGCTTAGTACTGGGTGAACTCTACCATCACCTACCAAACCGACCTTCGGGTTGATCACTGTGTTTATGGTTTTTATATGAACGTGCTATCTTCAGCCTGTACCATACTTTCATTCCCTGATTACCAATGGCTTTCACAATAGTGTATGTCACGCCAAACACCCAATGTACATTGGATGCAAGAATTTTATATTGTAAAAATCATCCATTTCACCTGTATATTTTGCAGAGTACTTAAGGCAATTAAGCTGCAAATATTTACATCTCCAATCACTGTGAATTTCTAAGGGCTTAAATGTAACAAGATTTTATGATAAATTACAGGATGTATATCACAAAGTAATCACAGTCATAAATGTTACACCACAATCCATGAGATTATAGCCAATGTTTAAAAACATGGGTGTCAGATTTTGGCGAAGTCAAATAAGGGCCATGACAAATACGATAATGGAATTACCTGCTAATGTTCATCAAATAGTTTATGCTTCTCTGTTTTTGTGAGGGTATTTTTTTACCTGTCACTTTACAATGGAGTTTTGCTGTTGAGTATTGGCTGATAGCTAAAGTGTTTGATATTTGTGAATTCAAAATAATATTCTGTCACACGAAATGCATTTAGGGATCTCTTGAAAGATCTTCAGGGACCCCAAAGTTGATGGACAACAGTCTTAGGAATTCTGAATTTTGTCAACCTTTCACCATGGGTGATTATAGTAACAGTATTATGCAATGGCAAGATAGAGTTTATCATCATGAGATACCCCCAGTGAATTCTCCACGTAATTTAAATGAGAGAAGTTGAATATGAGGGTTGTATTACAAAAGCTCTGATTGTTATAACAATGAGATGAAAAATTAGCTGTTTTTCTGAAATGTGGAAGTAATGGTATACCACCATTTTATCATGGTAATGAGAGCCGCAGTTAATCAGCTTTCTTCTCAACTTCATTTTACCAATAAAAGACAAATAAAGAGTATGAAGATGCAAAAGAGGTGA
This sequence comes from Hetaerina americana, assembly GCF_022747635.1. Lineage (NCBI taxonomy): Eukaryota > Metazoa > Arthropoda > Insecta > Odonata > Calopterygidae > Hetaerina > Hetaerina americana. The sequence goes on along the minus strand of NW_027286719.1, from coordinate 11,015,564 downwards.
GGAGAAAAGAGTGATGAACTATGCCAAACTAGGATTGGTGGTCTCTGGCGCTGATTCTCTTTGCCTCTTGTAGCCAGGCATGACTTGACTAAGCCAGGCCCCTAATAAAGCAAGTCCAGAAGGACCAGTATTTCTTTTTGTTTTATGGCACCTCAATGAGTTAATTCAATAAAAACTTGAAATATAAAACAAATGATTTACACTCAGCAACATAGTTTTCCTCTAAAAAGATTTGTAATTGATTGTAAATGAAACCAATAAAATACATTCAAACTTCCAAGAGTTGTAATTTCATGAAATCTCTTTCATTCATAAAATTTTGATACCAGAGCTAAAATGTATGCATAAATAGTACCATTGTATTTTCAGTGTTCCATGGACTGCAACAGCAACTTTCAGAGTATATTTATGGCTCATCAAGGTCCAATATATTCTATTCAGTTTTCACCTTTTTGTCCAAGACTACTTCTTACCTGTGGTGGTGATTGGACCATGAGATTATGGATTGAAGATGTAACAGAACCTATATTAGTCATCCGGACTGCAATGGTAAACATATTTTGCCAATTTAAAATTCACCTGCTAATTTTTAATTGTAATGCAGAATCTGTTGAATAGTGAAAATTACCTTGAAAGTGCTGAAAATGAATGACAGAGATATGTCTCCAACAGGAAGCAGTTATGAGAGCAATCTGGTCACCAGTACATTCAACTATCATTGTAAGCATTAGTGGCAATGAGCTTGCTCTTTGGGACTTAACTCAAAAGATTCTTTATCCTATGAGTGTTGCATACATTAGCAAAGAAGCTGTTTATACCACAATTGAATTTACCCATGGAGGCAATGTAAGTGGGATTCTTGAAGTTCAAAATACCATTAATTTGCTAAGTCCTTACATCAGCGCTTGCGTAATTTGCCAAGTACTTGCCCTATATATGTATTTCAGTCAGGCAACAAGGAAAGTTTTTAAAGCTATCCGATTTCCTTTCAGCTTAGCTTTAATTAACAAAATGAATGAAGTCACTCCTTATTCACATATTTATATGAGACATAACTAACTTATTTTTACTGAAGTAAAAATAACCACGTATCTTTCCACTCAATTGTATTTGGTACAACTAGTTTTGATGCATTGGCATCATCCTCAGGTACAGAGTTACACATACAGGTCAGTTACATATACATGGTGGAGGTGAAGGTGGGAAAGGGGTGGCTGGAATTGGTTGAAGTTGGTGGGGGTGAATGAGAGAGGCAGGGGTGGTGAGCGGCAGAGAGTGGGGAGTGTAAGGTCAGAGGAGAATGGAGGTGGTCAGGAAGGTTCACGGTTGGGGGTCACAAGGCATTTTCTTAAATTAGAGAGAGGATTTCATCAGTTAGGAATATCTTTGAAAAACAATGTCATTAAGGCTATGCCCTTTTTCCACTCGTTTTCTTATCTCCAGCTCTTCCAATATGCCCATCTACTCCCTTTTTCGACAAGGTGTAGGAGGTCAGGGGTGAAGTCACTTTGGTGTCCCTCCTCCTGCAGATGACTCACAAAGTGGGAGTGGGATGCTTTCCTGTGAAGGAAACTTCTCCTGTGTCCTCCGCTCTTGTTCAGAAGAATCTCCCGGTCTGCCCGATGTATGTGGCATCACAATCACTGTTTGCATGCTCCTTTTTTTCAAATTTATCAGTCCTGTCTCTTATTCTATTAAAAAAGCATCTAAGATTGTTTCTGTTATAGTAAGCAACCCTAAATTGGTCTTTTGGATAGACCTTCCCTATTTTTGGGATACATCTCCGTAAGACAGTAATTTGCACCACTTTTTCATTGCTGGTTCAGATACATGGATGACATACAGGTATTTGTTGTGTGGATGGGCATGGATAGACAGCCAGACAATTTTCTTAAAACGTTAAATGTGCAATCTAACAGTATTCAATTCACATGTGAGATGGAGGGGAAACTCAACTTTTTGGATTTTACGTTATCAAAGTATAAAAAAGGTTTTCAATTTTCCATAATCTGCAAAGATAATGCCACAGATCACTCATACCGTTTAACTCCCACCATCACTTTTGGCAAAAAATGTCCACATTTCATTTTATGTCGAATCGGCTTCTCAATATACCACTCTCTAAGGACAAGTTAGAAAGAAAACTTAATACCATTAGGTGGACTGCAACAAAAAATGGATGAAACAGAAGTTGCATAGACTTAATGCTGGCAAAAAAGATAAGGAATAAAACAGTTTCACCCCTTTACCATTCCCCTTAAGTGAAGAATGCATCCCAAAAAAAGTGGCACAAATTGCCGTTCTATGAAGATGTATCCCTTGAAATAGCAATTTCAGCCAATTCCAGCCACCCCTGTTCCCCTTTTCTCCTCCACCATATATATATATATATATATAACTGACCTGTATGTGTAACTCTGTACCCAAGGATGATGTCAGTGCGTTAAAATTAGTTGTACCAAATAAAATTGAGTGGATAGATCCTTGTTATTTTTATTTCAGTGATAATGGATTCCCACAAAGTTAAGCCTGAAAATATAACTTCTGATACGTTTTTCAAAATTTAAAATTAACATTGATTAACTGCCTGAAGCTTTCAAAATAATAATTTTCATTTAACTGTAGATTTGTTGTATCATGTGAATATAAGAATATCCAGAAAAAATATTATTGGAGTACAAATAAATACTTTTAACAGTTGAAAAATATAAATAAGGATGTATGATTTTATCATGAAGCAATTGTTGGTGTTATTATTCCCAAATCTCAGATTCATTGTGCATATAGGGCACATTTCATTAACTATATCACTTTTGGTGAATTAATTTTTGAATAATAGTTGATAGAAAGCAATGCGTATGATTCTCTTAGAAATAAACTAAAATTATTCCAATTTAACTCTTGTAGAATGTCATTGCTGGAGATAATGATGGTAATATTCACGTGTACAACTTGCAAGAAATGCCATTCATACCATACCATCAGGTAAGCTCAATGGACTCTAGACTCAAAGGAGAGGTTTGTAAGCTCCAATGGTTATAAATGCTAATTTGCATGCCAATCGCTATTTATGATTAACAGTAGCATAAGTATGGTGGGAAAGGGAAATTGTCTCTCTAACCTCATTTGTCTTTTTCCATGTTATTATTATTACTTTTTATTTGCCCAGAGATCACAATACAAAAATACCAGGTGGGTGGTGTATGTACATGATATGAGGCACGTCAAAAAGGAGCAAAGACACAGGCTCAATTAAGATACATAAAAGAAATGATGCTCATAGTTACATAAATGTTTGGTACAAACCCATGAACATTGGCTGTAACATGCACATACAATATCAAATTCAGAAAAATCATTGATCATTAACATGAATCAGACCATGACCATTGCTAGAAACTAAAAGTATGAACTTACTGGTTGGGAATATTGTTGAGATATTCATCAACCGAGTAAAACCTATT